>NC_044978.1:73486641-73792454 GCF_008728515.1 Papio anubis
GTTATTATTTTACTAAAAAGCATCCTTTTAAACTATTTTTTTTAACTCAATAATAAAATTTAACATATTCTATCTTACTGTGGGAGATGGGGAACAGAGTCTTGCTCTGTGACCCAGGCTGGAGTGCACTGGCACAATCACAGCTCCCCAAGTCTCAACCTCCCAGGCTCAATGATCCTGCCTGCTCATACTTCTGAGTAGCTGGGACTACACTTGTGTGGCACCATGTCGGAACAATTGTTTTGTAGAGATGGGGGTCTTATGATGTTGCCCAAGCTGATCTTGAACTGCTGGGCTCAAGTGATCCTCCTCCCCTAGTGTTCCTAAGCGCTGGGATCACGGATGTGAGAAATTGCACCCAGCCAGTTTTTAACTTTGAGTTTGCTTGTTTGTTATTGCTGTTGTATAAGTAGGCATGCTGTTTTAGTGTGTTCATACTGCTTTAACAAAATATCTTAGACTGAGTAATTCACGAAGAACAGAAATGTACTTCCTACAGTTTTGAAGCTGGGAAGTTCAAGATCAAGTTGCCAGCAGATTCAGTGTCTGGTGAGGGCTTCTCTCTCTGCTTGGAAGATGGTGCCTTGTAACTACATCCTCAGGGGAAAAGTCAGGTCACTTCAATCTCTTTTTTAAGGACACTAATCGCATTCATGAGGACTGCTATCATGACTTAGGCACCCTTTAAAGGCTCCACTTCTTATGACTATCATATTGGTAATTAAGGTTCAACATATGAATTTGGGGAGGATGCAATACACCATTGCATATGCATAGATATAAAAAGGCATATACATAACAATGAACATT
Organism: Papio anubis; assembly: GCF_008728515.1. Classification (NCBI taxonomy): domain Eukaryota; kingdom Metazoa; phylum Chordata; class Mammalia; order Primates; family Cercopithecidae; genus Papio; species Papio anubis. The sequence continues at coordinate 73,487,452 of NC_044978.1, forward strand.
TTCATTTCTTTTGTGTCTTCATCTCAGTATCTATAATTGCTCTGTAGGGACTACAATTAATTGGTCAATTCATTCATTGTATACAAAGGTCTTTGAAGAGAACAAAACTTCACACATTCCCTTTTTATTATGTTGAATCACATCCATCTATGATGTCCAAAATGTTAATCAGATAGTATTATATATTAATCTAGATGAAAAGTTGAATATTACCTCAAATTATATTTTAGATAAAATAAAGGTAATAATATTACATTTAATAATATATTAATATAATATATTAATATATTAATATCTATAATGCAATCATTTGTTATAATTATTTTATTATAAAAAGTAATCTATTTCACTTTTTTCTTATAAAAATTATTATTTTGTAAGTTAAGAAGTAAAAAATCTAAATATCACAGTCATCAATGTCTTACCTTCATTTTAACTAGGAGATATTTATTTGAAATAGTTTTGGTTTGAGTTTTATGGTAGGAGCATTATTAGCAGTTGCAAGGGATGGTTTTCGTCTATCCATGTATCTATTCTTAGGTAAATAGCTCATATCTTTATGTTTCTGAGGCATATATTTGTGTATATATAGTGTGCATGTATGTATATATGTATTCAGTACTCCAAAATTAAATTAAATATATACATATTTTATTATATTTAAATAACTAAATGTTATTTAATTAAAATTTGATTATTTTAATTATTTTTATGAATAATATGAAAATAAGTTAAATATATACATATTTAATTTAATTTTGGCAGTCTGAAATACATATACACACACAAAATCTTTATTTCTAAAATTAAACTAATCCAATTCCAAAGTGTGTATATACACATCTATGCATACACATATATACATATATATGCATATATATATTCCTTCTCTTAACTATTGAGAGATGAGTATTAAAATCAGCTATTATTAATTTTACATGTGTATTTTGCTTCATATCTAACAGTTTTTGTTCACTAATTAAAAGAAAGAAAAGATGGAAAATTTAAAAAGGAGAATGCTTGAATAATAACATCCAGTAACCCAAAACAATCGACAAATATAGAAAATTTCACACAATGACTGCAAAATGCCTATTATTTTCAATCATAAAGAAATTCTCCAGGTAAAAACATATTCTAGGCCATAAAATACATCTCAAAAATAATTAAAATCTAATAAAATATGTTCTCTGATGACAAAAATTATATTAATTTAGAATTCACAGCAGAAAGAATTCTGTGAGATATCCCAAACTAAAAAAAAATAAACAGCACATAACCCATTCATCAAAGAAAAATCCTGAGTTATTAGAAAATAGTTTTCAACAACAAAAAGTAAAACTTCATATCAAAATTTGTGGAATGAAGTTGAAACAGCCCTTAGAAGTAATTTTATATGACAGAAAAAGAATGGTTTCAAATCAGTAATCTGGGGGGGGGTGGGAAACCAACAAATAAATCTAAAGCAATCTGAAAAATTTATAAATTTTCCAAAGTCTCATCGGCAAACAAGAATATTCAACTTCAATTAAAATTGTTAATACAGAATTATTCAATTATATGGCCAATGGGGCTACTCTCTGTATTAGTTTTCTATTGCTGCTGTATAAAATTGCCACAGACTTATGACTTACAGTGACACAACTTTATCATCTTACACTTCTGTAAATTTTAAGTCTGATATCGGCTTCATTGGGGTAGAGTAACGATTAGTTAGCAGGGCTAAATTCCATTCTTGGAGATAGAGGGAAGAATCTATTACCTTATCTTTTCTACTTTCTAATTGCTGATCTCATTTTTTTAGTTTTAAAACTCCTCCTTCCGTCTTTAAGGTGAGCAATATTGCATCTTTTTCTGACTATTCTCTGTTTCGTATAGCCCTCTGATTATCTGTTCTGCTTTTGAAAGGAACTTCTGGTTGCATGGGGCCCATCCAGGTAGTTGAAGATAATCTCCCTGCTTTAAAATCAGCAAATTAGCAAATTTAAATTAAAAAGAAAATTTAGTGATTTTTTTTCCCTTTGTCCTGTAAGGTAACATATTTACAGATGAAGATTTTGAGAGAGCATTATTCTGATTATTACACCCATCAGCAAACATTACTCTCTTCTACATGGAGGAGTACATTTTCCTACTCTATTAAGGTTGGGTTTTGTCATGTGATTTCCTTTGGTCAATAGAATGTGAGCAACAGTAACAGATGGCCAAATCTAGATTTATCCTTGTCTCTAAGAGCATTTGAACTCCATTAAAAGATTAGTTGTCTGCACCTTGAATCAGAGGAACCACAGCCAACCTAGAGACCCAAAAATGCAAATGCTTAGTTTCAAGTTAGTTTTTTATGCAGCAAAGGCTTACTAAGTACATATTAATTGGAGCCCCAAAGCATGATGCCCCATTTTGCCATTGCCAACTGGGAACTATAGCAGAGGAACTATCTTGTACAACTCTGCAAGACACAGGTCATTCACAAGATATTCTGCATGAGTGAGATTTCCAGAGCAGTGAACTTGGTGGGCCTGAACTATTAGTAATTTTATATGTTCTGGGAAAAGCTGAATAGACAATAAAACCTGAGAGAAGTAAGCATTTCATTTCATTTAATCTTCCAGTGTGTAAATCCATCACTGCCAGTTCTTTGAGAACCACAAATCTATGGACTACTCCAGTTGTAGAACCTGTCCTTATGAGTTCACTGAGACATTTGCTTTCTTATAGGGCCTTTTTGCATCCTGCATATTTTCTTATCAAGTAATATTTAAAACACATACATGCACACACATATGCACACAGAAAGAAAGAAAATGGTCTTAAAGTTCTTTATTCTATGAGCTCCTTGTGTCTTGGAGTTCCAAATGCTGAATTAAGTGCATGTTTTGTTGTTGGTGATGATTTATTTGCTTATTTGTATTCTGTTAGTTTCCTCTGTCTCCTGAACATAACAACACTCATTCACAACTCAACACTCTCCATATGAGCCTATGTTTGTTTGTATTCTACCCAAAATACAATTCTTGCTATTCCTTATGCATTTTTATCTCCAGTAGGATTCCAAGAGTTCTTTGTATCAGTGTCCCAGTGGACGTTTCAGCTTTTTATGAATCCTCCTTTCTAGCAGTGCATACCATCAACTGTCAAGCTGAAAAATCAGCTTTAGCAGAAAACTCAAATTTAAGTTTCTGTTGTAAATACTTCCAAAGTCTGTGCCCATATTTACATTGAAGATCAGTGGACTCTATGCCTTGTGCTGTTCTCTGTCAGCATTTGCATTTTCCAGGCTTCAAATAATTTATATCTGCTTCTAAGTGCTCATTCCTGTTATTCCTCTATTCCTTTTAAGCAGGTCGACTTAAATTGTTAAAAGTTTTATCTACTTTTAAAAATAAGTTTGGTATCTTTTTCAACAGAGAGAACCAAAATGTTCCCTACACTTGAGTGCCATTCCATTATCCCTTGATATTTCTTGAATTGTTAAAGGTTCTAATTTGTTCGTAAATGTTAATTTGGTATCTTTTCCAACAAAGAGAGTAAGTCGATTTTTTACATTTGAGTGTCATTAATCTTTGATATTTTCTTTAGCCTTTGGCCAGACCTTTACTGTTTCATCTTAATATACTCATATATATATATAAGTATATTAAGATAAGATACTCATATATATATGAGTATATATTATATATATGAGTATATATTATATATATATATATAATTATTTTTGCAAATTTCCCTCTATAAGGTATCAGTGCCAATGGTTCTGAACCTGCCAGTTTGTTTATTGTTTAAACGTATCTGTTGACTCTCACTTTCTTATTTATGGTTACTTATCCAGGATATATCTTCCCAGCATCTAATCAAGGTCTAGGAGGAAGTTTTTGCAGTCACATTTATGCAGCTATATCTCTGTATCTTCTTTTACAAAATAAATACATTCTCCTGACACAGACACTCACATACTCAAAATGCTGTTATTCTGAAGATTTCCTGAATGTATGTACTTTCCTGTCTCCAGAAACTGTGCCATTCTCTGAAATTCTAGGACTTTTCCATCAAATTATTTCAAATCATATATAATAACCTACAATAGCAGTGCAAATATAGGAGAGAATCCTCAATTGCTCTTACAATCAACTTACTCTCTACCAGTTTCAGAGCACCTCTCTTAATTGATTTTCTTGATACAGCTTTCCTCTGGGTAAGCAGTTCTAGTCTGATCACTAAGGTCTCTACTTGGTTAAACAATGTTGAGTCTCAGTGGTCCCTTTGACCTAATAATAGCCACCATATGCCGTGTTTTCTAGCCTCACCTTTAGCAGCAATTATAATTTTTTTATATTCTTTTAACTTTTATATATCTCTAGATACTGAATTTTTAACCTTTTCTCTAAACACCCTTTTTTTTCCCTCCAGTGTTTTCTCCTGTTCAATCTGTGTGTGTGTGTGTGTGTGTGTGTGTGTGTGTATTTCTCATTTGTTTTTTATTTATTATTCTTATTCCCTTAACTTTGGACTGTCTCTATTTGACTTGTTTTTTGAGAGGATTCTCTCTGAGTCTCAAATCAAATCTGTCACCTTTAGACAGATTTTTCTGGCACAAATCACTATAGTGGTATTTAATAAGAGGCAATGTATTTTTCATTTACATTTTAATTCTCCTCATGTGATTTAATGAAGAGATCAAATCTGGAAATTTTCTTTGAATGAAGTTAGATTATTAGGCAGTATCCTCTGATAAGCTGCATAGAATGCACTAAACATTGAGGAACCAGACACAAACAAACACCGTCTTCAACAATGGAAAATTTTCACAGCCAAGCAGATAAAAGGACAAACAGATGGATACATTATCATATTCATGGTGAATAATTAACCAAGACACTTGTAAGGAAAACTCATCTTTCTAGAGAAACGAAAAGTTGAGAACGTAAAAATATAATAATTGAATTAAAAAGTTTGTAAGATGAATTGAAAATAGGGATAATTGTCCAAATAAATGGATATGTGGATGATCATTAGTAGTGGATAATTCTTGCTTTGCTGACCATGATTTCACCCTTCCTTGTCACAATGCCCTGAAGTTTCTCTACTATTCTCAGTCTTTGTGGCTCAGATCGGTTTCTAGCCAACAAGAAGCCCGAATTTTGAACTAAAATGATTGATCACTCATGGATATGTGATCCCTAATTTGCCTAGTCTAGGCAAATAAAGAAAGGTCTGACAGATTCTTCCCATTGTTTTTACAGGTATCTTGTCACTTCAAAAAATGACATGATGTGAAAATGGAATGGAAGTCCAAATAAAAAAAAATTATAATAAAATCAGTTAAGTGTCCATTTTCAGCAGTTTCTGATAAAAGCAAAATCTAACCTGAACTTTTCAATTAGGTGAACCAATAAAAGCTATTTTATCTTGATATTTCTGCCCCTTGCAACTTAGTGAATCCCTAGAGCCTCCAAGATAGAATTCCCTTAAGAAGTTGTGCAAGAGAGGGGTGTAGCATCAAATTTCTGTGGAAACAAACAAACAAACAAACTGCATCCTGGTGGTGAACAGGCCCTGTCAGAAGCTTGTCTGCTGTAATAATCTTTCACTCCATTTCTTCTATAGTGGTCTCATTCTCAGGAGATCTTTCCTGACATTGTGACCTCAAGAATATATCAGAGATTTATTTCCAAAGGAAAGACATCTTATTTTTCCCCTCAATAATTTTGGGATAAAGCTTCAGTGTTTTGGCTTTGTGTGTATAAAAACTGTTATTATATCAAGAGACTGTGCTGTTATGGTCATTAAAACCAGGAACTTATACCTGACAATTGTTATACAGTTGAAATGTAACTCTAGTCAGCCTCCAGTCAAGGAGGAGTGGCTACTCAGAAAAAAACTGAATGTCATTAATAAAATCAGTAAGAGCAGAGACTGGGCAGAAGAACAATTATAGGTACTAGAGTTAGTCTGTCTTTCTCCAGCATCCATGTACACATTTCTTCTCCATAGATGCATTTTCAAAAATTGCATCACTGATATCATGCAGTTGCACCATTTCCAACCAAATATTCATTCACCTTATACAAAAAAAGAAATAATGACTTAACTAGCTATTAAATCCCTTTATAATTTCAGAGCATCTGCATAACATAAATTTCTCAGTGAAAGATTTAATATTGTTTCTTCTAGTATATAAATATAAGGCTATAATATGAATACATTTACTCCAACACACCCATCACAAATTAGAACCATGAAAACAACATAATCACAATTAACAAAAGGTTAAAACTCCTATTGCAAATGAAAAAAGGTAAACAACTATTAGCAAATTAGAAACAGGTATGAAGCCTTTAATTTCAAAATGTATTGTAAAAATTAAATGAATATCATACTTTAGCAGCATTTGATATCATTGATTACTTATCAAACCTTTTTTGTTTTTAATTTATTCTGAGGATTCAATTTTTTGGGGATTTCCTTCTCCCTCACCAGCCACACCTTCCTGATAACTTTTGTTCTTCATCTGCCATACCCACATCATACCAGTGAAGTCCCTCTAATTGTAGTTCTTTTTCCACTTCTCTTTACTCTCTACATTTACTCCTTTGGTGCTTTGAGGATTTCCTTTTGAATCACTCAGTAAGGTATTTAAATATTATCTATAGAAGAGCAACACTCAAATTTCTATCTCCAACTGTGACCTGTCCCTTAAAATGCCAAGCATATATACACTGCTTTTTCAAAATCTCCACTTGTATATGTAATATTTTTCTCAAACTTCATGTTTCTAAGTTGTTCTTCCTATTTTCTCTCTCAAGGCTGTTCTTCCTGCATTCTTTCCTATCTCAATAGTAAATAATTTCTTTTAGATACTAAAACCAAATATTTGGGCTCCTTTCTTTCTTTTTTATATCATAGCCAATGCATCAACTTGACATATTGGCTCTACCTTCAAAATTTATCTCAAATATGGATGCTTCTCACCAACCAACCACTGCTACCCTGCTATAATTCATTCTCCATCTTTGTCTACATATAATTAATTCTCCATAATGCAGGTAAAATGACCTTGATGGAATAAATTAGTTCACATTCCTATTCTGATCAAAATCCACCAGTAGCATTATACATCAGTGAGAATAAATGCCTATCCTAGGGCAGAAAGCTTGTTTGTTTCACTTCCAGCTCCCTCTCTGAGCTAGTCTGCTGCCACAGTTATTAAGTTAACACTCTACTTCTGCCTCACAGCCTACTTGTTGCTTTTCAAAATGATTGCATAGCATTTTCTTTTGCCACTGACTTGAGTGTTCTTCCCACCACATATTCTCATTGACTCACTTGTACATTAGGTTCAGGTGTCTGCTAAACTTAGATGTCACCTTATCAGAGGAGCAAGCTTAGATGTCACCTTATAAGAGGAGCCTTTCTTGGCTTCCCTATAAAAAAGAGAAGTTCCTAATACTGCAGTCCTAGTGTTCTCTACTTCCATAACCCTGATTTATTTTGCTTGATAGCACTTGTTATCATCTGCAATATATATATCTGTGCATGATAGTTATAGCTCCATAAAAATATAAGCTCCTTTGAAGTGACCATTTTTATTTGTGTTTTCATCATTGATGTATCTTTAGCATATCAAATAGATATCTACATGTAACAGGTGTTTAATAAATGCATTACATTGATAATTGAATGGTGACTCTCTAAAATAATTAAATCAAAACAAGGAAGTTAAACTCATTCTCACTATTATTTTTCTACATTGTATCAGGAGTTCTAGCAATTAAATATATTATCAAATAAAAATAAAGCATAAATATTAGAACTATTATATTTTAAATTCTTATTATATACACATTTTATCTGTCAAAAGATCCACAAATACAAACTGAAAGATTGTTAGAAATAATAAGCAAGCTAAAAACTGTAGATGCCTAATACATTGCAATTAATGGATTTAAAACTGTTGTTTCTCAATCAATACCCTTTCCCATGTAACTCTGTAGTTCTTGCAACTCTTAAGGTAGAGTATGTTATTCCACTTCTGTTTGGTTTTAGCCGTGTGAGTTATTTTGCATAATGGAACATTATCAGAATTTACTCAAGCAGGGGCTTGAAAAACATTTGTAATATTGGGCATGTTCTCCCTGCACTCATTTCTGCCATATCAATGAGAAGAAACTCTCCTAAGCGAGTTGACTATGAAACGCTGAGGATGGGAAAGAGACGATGCATTCCTAGACAAGTCAATTCTACTTTAGCTGACTTCCAGCCATGCTCAGATGTGTGAGTGAGACTAGATAAGACCAACAGAAGTATCTGGCTGGATTCAGTCTAGGTCAACTGACCTCAGGCCAAAATGTAGCCTCGTGATCTAAATAAATGCTTATACAGATCACTGTATGCTGCTGATACTTTGTGGTTATTCATTCTGCATTATTATTGTGACTATAGGAAACCTAAATGTATAATAGTCTCAATAAACAAAAATCAATAATTTGTTTTACACAAGCCATAACTACACTAAACCATCTAAAAATAGCTATGTGAACAATGAATTGTCCACAAAATATCCCAAGTATAAATATTTACTATGTTTGTATAGAATGCCACAAAAGCGTTTAATGAACACAAAAATGAATATAAACGTGTTCATGCCTAGAAAAACTCAATGATATAGCACTTTGGTTCTTCTCTAGTTAATATACACATTAGAAAACAAAATCTGTATTACGATGTCAACATTATTAGTCAAGTAATTTGAAAAGCAGATTCTAAAGTGAATATTAAAGAATAAATTCCCAAAATGAAGCAAGTCAATTTGGAAAAGGATTTAAGGAAATATATCAGGATATATTTGCACAAAATTAAATAAATATATCAATTGTATCAAAAGGAAAATATGAAAATTTACTCAGGTATGTAAAAGATGTTGTTACAGGATAATGGCTGATTTTCAGGTAAGGGGGACTGAGAAATAATTCAAATAGGGCTGAGACAATTTTTCAAAAACATAAGTGTCATTTTTAGAGCATTCATAAAAATATGTATCATTAAAATTAATCTATCACTCTAAAATGTAAGATAATATGTTTTATAATTTTAAACACATCTTTTAAAATAAAACATGAACATCAAGAGCACAATGATAAAGATGTATATAATTTATACTTCTTGATTAAATATTTCTGAGTAGCAGAAATATCTAAAGTAAATTTACAGGCAAATAACTGACCCATGATACTACATGCAATATATGTCACAAAGGAATAATATTTGAAATAAGAGCTCCAATAAATTGATATGAAAAAATCTAATAATTCAATATAAATATTTGCAGCATATGTGAAAAGCAGTAATAGTGGAAACTTGAATCATCCATAAAGATACCGAAAATATTCTTACTCTCATAATTAATAATGGAAATACAAAAGTAACCGCAATTTAATAGTATTCTTTAAATCATCCTCCTGAGAAATATCAAGAAATTGAATAATTTCCAGTTTGTAAGGATATAAAAAATAGGTATTTTTTTTTTATTTTTTGTCATAATATAAACTTGTATAGGCATTTCCTTAGAACAAGTTGAAAGTGTGTAATAGAATTTAAAATATTCTTATTATTTAAATCCATGCTCTGGTTAAATAAATAAATAAATATATACATATAATTTAAAAAAACCACACACACACACAAATAAGAAGCATTTTCTCACAATTTTAGTTGGTAACCCCATGGAGAGAATTGACATTAACTGTCCATGATGCTTAAATTTTCCTGGTCAACTTCAGTGGGCCACAGGTGCTTGGATTGAACACAATTTCTTAGTGTGTCTGTGAGGGTGTTTGGATGATATTAGCATTCAAATGGTGAACTCAGAAAGCAGATGGTCTTACCCAAAGTAGCTGGGCATTGTTCAATCCATTGAGGGCCTGAATGGAATAATAACAAACAAACAAAACAGAGAAAGCAGAAATTTTCAGCCTTACTTTTGGAGCTGGGACTCCTTACCTCATCTTCTCCTGCCCTCAGACTGGGATTTATACCATCAGTTCCCCTGTTTCTCTGGTCTTTAAGTTCAAATTTAATTATGCCATTGGCTTTCTCTCTGGAGAGCCATGACTAATAAAATATCCTTCAGTGTAGGATTAGTTACTTTATGTTTCACACTAACTGTAAAATACTATCCTGGTTATGAAAAGGCAACTGACTCCAGGATTTACTTGTGTAGAAATATTTCTGAAATAGGTTCATGTAAGAAAAATGTTTAAAAAAAATACATGCAGAAGAGTGCTCTTTGTATAAAACAGCACATAAAATAACAAGTAAAGCAAAGTGTGTATGCAAACATTTAGCATATGTATATTTTAATACAGAAATGCATAAATGTATAGAAAAAAGGTCAGGAGAATACAATCGTATTAGTAGGTAACCTCTGAGAAGGAGGATTTTGAAGGAAAGGAAGAAGAAAAGGTGAAAATGTCACATTTTGTGCTCTACGGCAAATGGAAAATTTGCAATTTGATTGCCAGGAAATTCAGGAATTTTGAGCTTTGTGGAAGAAAAGGAGTGAAAGCAAATAAATATACATTAATATTCTAAATTTTTGAGGTGATATAAATTATGATTAATGCAATAAATAATTAGAAATGAAGCATATTTATATTCTATTCACAAGAGTCAGGAGATGAAACAGTAAAGAAAAATTATATAATCAGAGACAAATTAAATGCAAAAAATATTTATGTAGTTAAAAATTGTAAGGACAAAAATGTTAGAGAGAAAGATATTTCATATTGACAAAATTTTAAAAAATCCATTGAAAATGAAAATGTTAGTAATGACTTTCAAGTACCTAATAACATTCTTTCAAAATATATGTTAAATATGGAAAAAAATTGCAAAAAAATGAACAAATGTAAAATACTATTAGGACTCTTTAACATACTGTTTTCAGTGGTTATAGAATGTTTATAGAAGACAAGCTGTTGACTTAAGAGATGTATACACATCCTATTAAATAATAATACACTATTTTCAAATGCAAATGTAACATTCTTTACTATTATCTTCTCCTGGGCGAAAGAGCCTAACTCAACAAATTATTCAAAATTGGTATTACCTAAGCTACATTCACTGATTCAGTGCAATTTGATTGTCATAGGCCCAGTGATACATCAAGGTCGAGTTGATTTCTTGGCCCTATTCTGTATTAGAGGCACTTTATAAAGGTGTCTGTGGCCGGGCGTGGTGACTCATGCCTGTAATCCCAGCACTTTGGGAGGCTAAGATGGGTGGATCACGAGGTCAGGAGTTCAAGACCAGCCTGGCCAAGATGGTGAAACCTCGTCTCCACTAAAAATACAAAAAAAATTAGCTGGGTGTAGTGGCATGCACCTGTAATCCCAGCTACTTGGGAGGCTGCAGCAGAGAATTGCTTAAACCCAGCAGGTGGAGGTTGCAGTGAGCTGAGGTCGTGCCACTGCACTCCAGTCTGGGTGACAGAGCGAGACTCCGTCTCAAAAAAAAAAAAAAAAAAAAAAAGTATCTGTATCCCTGTAACAAGCAAGCTAATAGAAAAACATATCTCAGTAGTACTCAGTCTAGGTCAAGTCAAAGCATTGGGGAAAGTTAGAAGATGCAATAGAGATAATGTATATAAAAAACAGAAAATTTTAGATGTTTAAATATTTTTGTATTTTCCTCAGCATATAATTGTGTATTCTGGGAATTACTATTTAGAAATGAAGAAATTTAAAATCTGAAGCTATTTCTCATTAAGATTTTTCTCTAGGGATTTAGAGAAAAAAATATATAATTGAAAGAAATCTCTACTGAAAAACAGGAAAGTTTAGATTTGCTGACTTACAAATAAGCAACTCTTCTGTTTCTCAATAATGTGAAAATAATGAGCTGTATAGTGTTTGCTTCTTTTTCAATCTGATATCAATATAAGATAATTCAAACAATAGAGAGAAAGATAAACTCTTTGTTGCAGCACAGTAAAAAGATAAATATAACATGTAAAAAAGTACGGAAATAAAAAGGGTCATTCCATCAATAAAGAAAAGATTTATCTAATCCATTAATTTTTCAATGGATTAGAAAAAATAAAACATAAGATATTGTAGTATCATTTTATTATACTATAAAATCAGTTAACATTTTATTTAATATTACTAAGAGACTAATATCAAGTTACAACAGGTGTCTAGAAGTGAAATACTCTGCCATCATAGAAGCAGAGATCTGTTTTTTTTCAACTACAGAGCATATTTTGTTTATATGAAATTAATTTTAAGTTATATTATTTAAACATTGAATCAATGATAATGTGAGACATAGAAAATCTGAAAAATTTCTTCAAAAATTATGTTTGGATGCTATTTAGAGATGCAATTATTATTCTAGAAATTATTTTTCAGCTTTTATAGTAAGTCAAAATAAATTGTCTAAATAAACTTTCAGAAACACAGTCTTAAGTACTCTAACACTCTAAAATATACTACAAATGTTGTTTCCTGAGGTAATTCACTTACCTGAAACTGCTATTATTCCAACATAAAAACAAGCACTCCCAAAATAAAACAAGATGACATGAAGGACTAATAAAAGGATTAGCAACTTATTTTTGTCAATTATAAAGCATAAAAAATAAGTGACACATGCTAGCATTAAAATATTTTAAAAGAAGTTATAGTTATAAACATCAATATGGACTATTTGAAAACATATTCTCCCAAGTGCAAATATAATCATCTGAATTATGTATTTAATATGAAAGCAATTAAATATACCAATACTAATGGTTAAAATGTATGAAAAAATTAAGGAAAGGAAACTGTTGAGACTTAATACATTGATGTGTGTGTGTGTAGTGTGTGTGTGTGTGTGTGTGTATGCTTTTTTAATAGTCCTTTTTAGAACATTTTTAGGCTCATAACAAAATTGAGAAAAAGGTATAGACATATACCGTATACCTCCTGCCCCAATACATGCTTAGTATTTCCCATCACCAACATGTCATACCAGAGTGGTACATTTGTTATAACTGATGAGCCAACATTGATACATCATCAACCAAAGCCCACAGTTCATAATAGAGTTCACTCTTGGTGTTGTGCATTCTATGGGTTTCAATGATGACATGTTTCCACCATTATAGTATCATATAGAGTAGTTTTACTGCCCTAAAAATCCCTTGTGCTATACCATTTTCAGATTTTTACAAATTAAATTCAACAGTGATCAGTAGATAGTTTAAAATACAGCCAGACTTAACTTCTTGGATATATATACACATATATATCCAACTATATATGTCTCCAACTACACATATATGTGTGTATATATATATCCAACTATATATAATTGTATGTTCATTATTAAATAAGAAAATAATCACAAAAATGAGTACAAATTAGACACAAAAGTCTGATAAATGAAAAACCCAGGGAACGTGAAAATTGATTATAAATATAGAAGTAGAATTCTAGATTTTCATGGTGTATGTGAGTTCAAATTTCTTTTCAGCCTCAACACCTGTATGATTTGGAGTTTTGTTCATTTCTGCCTTTACTCGTTTACTTGATGTATAATGGTCTAACATAGTGGTTTTAATTTGCATTTTCCTGAAAGTTAATGAAGTTGAGCAAACTTTCTAATGCTTTAGTCATTTTAACCTCTTCTTTTCTGTGCCTGTGAAATATTTTGCACATTTTTTTTTCTGTTGGTTTACCTGAATTATTCTTATTTACTTTGCAGGGGTAAACATACAATTGATTAATTGTGCTACCTGTAATCAGCACAGACCAAAATATTAGACAAAAATTCTGGAAATAATCAAATAATAAATTGTAAATTGCACTCCTGTTCTGCGTATTGTGATGAAATCTTGTACTGTACCAGTCTGTCTACCGTCTACCTCTCTATTAATCACTTAGCCTTCTTGGTTGTTGGATTGACTGTCAGAGTATCACAGTGCTTGTATTCAAGTAAACCTTATTTTACTTTCCAATATATTATTATAACTGTTCTATTTTATTAATGAGTTACTGTTTTTAATCTCTTACTGTGCCTACTTTGGAAGTCAGACTTTATCATAAGTATGTATGTATAGAAAAAAAATAGTACATGTGAGGTTCAGTACTACCCAGTTTCAGGCATCCACCAGGGATCTTCAAACATATGCCCCACTAATAAAGAGTATTATTGTATAAATTTTTTCTCTTATATATTGAAAAGATCTTTTCTCACCATAAATATTTTATTTTTACTCTTTAAGATTTATCTTTCCTGATTTCCAGAAATTGTCATTTTTAATATAGTCTGGATTATAATGTTTTTTCTTTAATGGTTAGTGCTTTTATGTCATTTAGTAAATATTTGCCTATCCCATATAGGTTCTCATATAAAAAGCTTCATTGTTTTTTCTTTCCTTTTTAGATCTACAATCCATCTGAAATTATTTTTTTCATATAGTGTGAGTTGGAGTTCAAAATTCATTTTTAATATGGATATCCAATTAAACTAACACCATTTATTGAAAACCATTTATTTCTCTGTTGCATGATAGAGTCCTCTTTTTCATAAACCACATAATTATATTTGTATGAATATGTTTCTGGAATTTCTGTTGTATCCATTGGACTGACTCTTCCAATGGATTATTCATTTTAGTTATCTAAGAACTGTTGATATATATTTAGTAGTATGTTCAGCTAATATTTTATGGGGACAATTATTAGGATGCAGCTTGATAAATGTTCTCAGAATGAACACAAATTAGTAACTAGCAATATGTAAAATAAACATCACGCAAATCTCAGAAACTCCCTCATTCATCTTTCCAATTAAGATTCCTGCCCAAAATTTCACAGTATCCTGACATCTAGAGACACTTGGATAAAATCATATAGTATGTACTTGTCTATCTTTGGCTTCTTTTATTCGACATTTTTGGTGTGTGAGATTTGTTATGCTATAGTATAAAGTGGCATTCAGTTCGTTTTCACTGCCGTATTTTATTGCATTATATGTTCATGCTGGAATGTTTGCATTCATTCTACTTTAGAGGAGAATTAGAGTTGTTTCTTTTTAGTCTGAGGCTGTAATGAATAGGTGTGCTATTTTTCTTCACTTCCAGAACAAACTAACAAATTTAGTGGATTGAAAAACAAATTAGTTATCTCACATTTCTGTAAGTCAGAAATTCAGGTTGGCTCATTTGGTTCCTTTGTCCCAAGTCTTGTAAGACTGGATTCAACATGTCAGCCAGCTGGGCAATATCTGGTGGTCCTGGGGAAGAAGCTGCCTCTAGACAAATTCAGTTTGTGGGCAGAATTCAGTCCCTTGCTTGTGGGGCTGAGTTCCTGTTTCAGTCTTTCAGTCTGAGGCTTCTCTCATCTCCTTGAGATAATCCACGTTTTTGTCAGGTTGTCACTTCCAGCTTCAAACCAGCAGGAGTACATTAATTTCTTGTTACGCTTTTAATTGCTCTTTCACTTATGCCACATTTTTTCTCCTTCAGCTGGAGAAAGTTCTCTGCTTTTAAGGATTTATGTGATTAGATTAGCCCACCCAGATAATCTAAGATGATAAGATGATCTCTTTACTTTAAAGTCTTTAACGTTGATGATATCTGCAAGGCCTCTTTTTCACAAGATAATTATCACAAGATAATTACAGCTTTTTAGAATAAAGAATGGGTATCTTGTGGGGCCAGAGTAGGGAAGCACCATCCTGCTTGTCACAATACTGCTACTCAGCCTTCTTGTAGATGGCTTTGTGAAGACACATAGGCACTTTAGTTAGCATATACATTGGGATATATGTTTTAGCCATAGACTATTAAATTGAGTAGGTACTGCCAAATGGTTTTTCAAAGTTTGTACAATCTACCATTGTATAATATTTCTGATTATTCTATTTTCTCATTAACAAAAACGCTTTCTATCTTTTCCATTTTAGTCGTTCTAGTATTATACAGTATTTCACATTGTGGTTTTAATGAAGATTGTAATGATAATTAAAAGATTGATGAGCTTCTAATAGGTTTCTTATCTATTTGGGTTTCTTTTGTAAATTATCTGTTCAAGTCTCTTGCTAAATTTTAAATTTTAAATTTTATTCCATTAATTTAGATGATTTATTGATATCCTCTATATTCATATTTTGGGGGAAATACATGAGGGAAATCATTTTTCAATCAATAACCTACCTTTTCACTTCTTTTTGATGTCTTTGAATAAACAACTTTTTAAATATTTTACATAGTACATAGTCTCTTATGGTATTATTATTTATTACATTTTTGCTCATGAAACTTCTGATAATGTCAGTATTCATAAAGTTATTTTCTTTTTTTTTTTTTTTTTTTTTTTTGTTTTTTTTGAGACGGAGTCTCACTCTGTTGCCCAGGCTGGAGTGCTGTGGCCGGATCTCAGCTCACTGCAAGCTCCGCCTCCCGGGTTCCCGCCATTCTCCTGTCTCAGCCTCCCGAGTAGCTGGGACTACAGGCGCCCGCCACCTCGCCCGGCTAGTTTTTTGTATTTTTTAGTAGAGACGGGGTTTCACCGTGTTAGCCAGGGTGGTCTCGATCTCCTGACCTCGTGATCCGCCCATCTCGGCCTCCCAAAGTGCTGGGATTACAGGCTTGAGCCACCGCGCCCGGCCCATAAAGTTATTTTCTATATTGTGTTGTAATAACCTTACTATTTTATTTTTCACAGAGACCTATAGTGAATCTGGAATTTATATGTATATGACATGTCATATGAATCCAAATTCATTTTCTCCTACATAATAACCAATTGACCCAGCAAAATCTATTGTGAAGATTATCCTCATCCAAATATACTAAAGTGTCAATTTCAATTGTCAAGCACTGAGCATGTGCAGGACTACTTCTAAACATGTTTTCTTGCTCTATTGTTCTGTTTTTCTGTTAGAGTGCCCATTCCACACAGTCAAGGTTCCTACAGCTCTTTGATAAATTTTGACATCAATTGTATAAATCCTCTTTAAGTTTTCCTTACTTATGGTCTATTGTCTGTCTATCGATGATTCATTTTTCTAACTCTTTTTCTTAAATGAACATGTGTTTAAGTCAATTTTTCTTTTTCTAAACACTACTTTATCTATCTCTTGAAAATGGAACACGTCGTGTAAAACGTTTAAAAACTGTAGCAGTAGTAAGAAGTAAAGCTGCTTTTAGTCTCAGAGAACTAGAAAATGCACAGAAAATTGTAAGAGAGCTGCAAAAAGGCTAACCTTAACAAACGAATTTAGTAATATCACATAATAAATATATTAAAATCTGTACATTAACACAGGCAATTGGAATATAATTTTTTTAAAGATTGACATCAGCAATAGCATCCACAGTCACAATATCTTTAGGACTAAATTTAAGAAAAAAAATCCATTGCGAAATAAAATTCTCTGCTGAGAGCAATTAAAGAACACCTAAATAAATGAAGAGATAGAAGAAATTTATAATTTGAAAGAATATGTATTGTTAAAGTAACAATTCTACCCACATTGATGTATAAATTCAATGCAAGCTCAGACAAAATTCCAAAAAATTGCCAACTGGTTCTAAAATATATATGCATTAAAATACAGAACACCCAAACTAACCAAAACCTTTTCTTTAAGGAACAGCAATAACATTTTAAAGTTTGAGTCTGTTGACTTAAAAATTTTGTAAAAACTACAATGTTCATAAGAGTGAAATTTGTGAAACAATAAGCTTTTATGTTAAATGATTTTTTAAAGAGTGCTAGTGCCTTCAATGAGAAAAATAAAACCTTTAACAGTAGTACTGGAAAAAATGAATATCTATGTAGGAAAAAAATATGTCAATGCCTGTTTCATACTATATACAAAAATTATTCATGATAGATCAAAATAAAAAAAAAACCACCTTAAATTGTAAAGACTAAAAGAACACATAGCAGGATATTTCATTGATATTTCTTACAGAGATCACAGAAAACTACTAACCATAAATAATAGTGTGCTAAGTCAGACTTCATTAAATTTAAAATATTCTTGTCATCAAAAAGCACTGTTAAGAAAATGAATATGCAAATCACAGACAGAGCCAGTATATTTGAAAATCACATATCTTCCTTCTACCTCTCTTTGTAGATCTTCTCTCTTCAAATGTCCTTTAAATGTGAATTCTTCCACGTAAAATTTAGATCGCAAGTCTTTCTGGATCTCCTCTATATTTCACCAACTAAAGCAAACTGACATTTAACCAACATTCAAATGGGCTGAAGACTCCAGCTTTTCATAGCTGAGTAAACATTTGAAATTTGAAACATTTTAAAAACTTGAAAATTTCAGTATTTTCTTCCTTTCCCTTAAAGTCTCTAAGAATAAGATAATTTAAAAACTCTTTTCACCATTCACAAAAATTAGATTTCTAACCTTGAGAAAACAGAAGTGGGCTGGGCGCAGTGGCTCATGCCTGTAATCCCAGCACTTTGGGTGGCTAAGGTGGGCGGGTCACAAGGTCAAGCGATGGAGACCATGCTGGCCAACATAGTGAAACCCTGTCTCTACTAAAATACAAAAATTAGCTGGATGTGGTGGCGCACACCTGTAGTCCCAGCTACTTGGGAGGCTGAGGCAGGAGAATTGCTTGAATCTGGGAGGTGGAGGCTGCAGGGAGCCGAGATCATGCCACTGCACTCTCCAGCCTGGAGAAAAAGCGAGACTCCATTTCAAAAAAAAAAGCAAAAAAACAAACAAACAAACAAAAAAAAAAAACAAAGAACAAAAACAGAAGTGACCTGTAAGTCTTGGTTTTCAATAACATCTTTCCCATCACACATATTTTAAATGTGTCTAGTAAACATATAAAATCGAGTGAGATACTTTAAATAAAAAATAATCTGATAGGATTTTTATCTGTTAAACTAACAAAAATGAAAATCTTTTGAATGCTCTTTCAACAGGTGAGGGTGATAAGTCTCCTCAATTATTGCTCTGAGAATAAAAATCTTTACCAAGTTTCAATGTAGTGATATAAACATATGTAACATAAAATTTACCTTTTTAATAGTTTGTCCCTATAAGACCACTATGCAAATGATTAATTCTGAAAAATAGAAACTCTTTCAAAGATTTATGCAAAAAAACTTTTTTAAGATTACTGAAAAAAATAATGTATAATTACTGAAACTCAACAACCCAGCAATAAAAGTAAAATAATAATGGCTAGTGTTTATTGAGTATTATCTACATGGCAGTCACTCACTAAGCACTGTAACAGAATTAACCTACTGAATATATATATAAATTATATAAGAAATTTACTTTTATTACACCAATTTTATATCCAAGAAGTGCTTAATATATGGGATCTTAGCCACATAGAATGCTTTGTGAATCAGAAATAACTGTAAAAGTGTTTGAAAATATTATTGTGCTAATTTGTTTTTGTTTCTTCTTCCAAGTCTATTTTCATCTCTGTGTTTGCCCAGACCTATATGGGAGGCTGACCTAAACGATCAGTTTCAATGGGTTCCCTTGATCTTTGGATTTATATTACTTCTGCCATTGTGAGTCCCAGCAAGAGATTGGAGGTAGGGTAGACAATTAGGTCAAGATCTTATTTTTCAGGCTCCCTTCTGGAGTTGCCAAGGGCTGACATCTCCAAACTAGAGTCATGTCTCTTTTCAAGTTGCTTCCTCCAGGTATTACGTGCTATCTCTAGTTCTAGAAATGGCCCTTCCTCTTGCAGTTTCCTGCTTTTGCTGTGTCGAAGATTCTTTCAGGGTTACAATATATGTTGCAACTTGTATATTTAAATTTCAACTTTCGGAGAGAGGTGCAGGTTAGAGATGTTTATTCATTATACAAATATTTGCAGAGTATCTACTACTTGCCCAGAATTAGTAAAGACAGGAAGGATTCAGTAGTAAACTAAGTGGAGAAAGTATCTGTTCTTCAGGAGATTAAATTGTAGTTAGGGGCTACATATAGGAAAAAAAGATAAATATATAAATAAATAATGAAAAGAGGTATAAAAGAAGGGAAAAGAAAGGTATTGGGATAAGGACAGGGTCATGCTGCATGGGAGTGAATCAAGAAACTCCTTGGTAGAAAGTATTAAGAGTATAAGGAACAATAGGAACCATAGCTTGTGCTGGTAGCCTGTTTAGTATATTTGAAGACTAGTCAGGAGGTCAGGATGACTAAGTGGATGACAGAAGAATTTCTTCATAGTGCTTTAGTAATTCATGTTATTTGTAATTTGTATATATTATATTTCTTACATAAACTTAACACTAAATTGTACATGTAAATTCTGGATGTTAGCAACGTGATCACTGGTCCATTTTTGCTGCTGTGTATCTTGCTGGTAAGACCTAAGGCCATTATTGGGTTTTTTTATGGCTTACGTTAGTATTCTGTTCAGAAATTGGACCACATAATTTCCTCATACTTTTATATGAATATGTAATATCAAAAGTTATTGTGTAACATCTTCTGATATATATACAAGAAACACTCAGGCTCTAGATCTTATTCATATTTCAGTAGATCATTTATTTGTCTATCTTTGTATTTCTTAGCATTGTTAAAACTTTCTACTCTATTTTTGAAACCAAATTAAAAATAGATCAATATTAATTATAATATTTTATTCACAATATAAACATGGCAGCTTAAAAATCAAATGAAAGTGATAGTAAATATAAAAACTGCAATTTATAATATGTAACCAATATATTTTATGCAAGTCTGGGTTCTGAATGACAGGCACCCTATTTTATATTTTTATTACATATCATGCACTTTGGTCAATGCACATCAGAAAATCAAATTTTTTAAGCAGAATATTCCAAAATCATTAAATTGGTTGGTTATGTCAGACTACAAAATGTATTACTTATGATATGATGTTTTATGTTTGCAATACTTCTTTATAAAAATAATAAAATATTTTATCTTATAGTAATATAAGAAAATAACTTAAAATGTTGTTAAAATAATATTTCATAAAAATAAATCTGGGTTAAAATTTTTCATTTTTATTTATTTATAGAGAATACATCCTTAGGCTAAATTTTAAAGATTTTCTTTTCATTTACTTTGGAATTATATTTAATGTGCCATTAATATTTACAAATTAACAATTGAAACTCACTTCTGATGAAACATTGGTTGAAATTTATACAACTGTTTATTTCACCATAAATTTTAAGAAGATTCTTAAATGCAGCATTTAGCTACAGTAAGCTTTTATCCAATTTTCTAACCTAAGTAAATCTTTTAAAACTCAGTCAAGACCAAATAGAGCTATGTGCTCTCTCACAAACTAATTTGAGCTAGCATTTTCAGCTCTGTTTGCCACAGAGATTTGATAGCTAAAGACATATTTTACAGCAGGTTTCAAACTAGAAAAGCATGACTGCTCTTGGTGAGATGGATGAAAAGTCATTTTCGTTTAATATTATTGATTGATAAAAATAAGTATTTCTATATGGAGGACTGCGATATTCCATAGTTAATAATTAAATATATCAATTGCAGTAACAGTGTGGTTTTGATATATAGTTTTATTCCATCTTAAGGCTATAAAGTCATATAGTTTTAGTATCTTTTTTTCAGGAGCTAAACTAGTTCATAAAGTCTAATTCATTTTAAACATTTTTACTATGCTCCAAATGCTTTGGCAAATCCCAGGGCATTTTTTTTTTAAATGTATAATCCAATAAAACAACTTATTTTGGATGATACTGTTATTCATTAGATAATTTAATGCTTAAAATAATATACCGTATATCAAAAACTATGACCTTTAAAATGACATTATAGCTGACAAAAATGTTACTTTTTGAAATTAAATGAGTAAATGTGACTGAAGTGAACTTTGAAAGTTATAGTGATTCTCTGGGCCACTCAGCTTCAGTATTTAAACAGATCACATCCTTGATACTTTGTAAGTGAAACTAGAATAGATAATTTTAATGTTCCTGTTAAACAAAATTAATCATTTAAGAACTTGAGGTATGCTATTCATTGAACATTTAAGAAATGTAATGTTCATACTTGTACAAATGTCCATAAATACATTAAATATATTGTAAATTTTGCCAAATGCAAATTCAAGTGTTTTAATGATACCTAACATTATTGTTGATAATCATTGTTAATGAGAATGTTTTGTAATAGTCATTAGCAAAAAATAATATGAATTGATTGTCAGAAAATACAATTGTGTTTATAAAGCCATTGGTCTCCTTGTATATAATTCATTCAACACATAATTACCATTACTTTTGGAATATTTCAATAGTTATTGGGGATTGCTATGCAAATTATAAATAGATACTAGAGAAATGTAATGTGACCAGTTCCCATATTAATGAAACTCTTTATTGGGAAAAGATAAATATGGATTGAAGCAATTATCTAAGTACAATTGTAGAAAGTATTATTTAAGTGAGTTTATGTATAGTAGTTTATAATAAAATTACTTATTATTTTATTGGGAAAAGTTAAATATGGAGTGAAGCAATTATCTAATTACAACTGTAGAAAGTATTATTTAAGTGAGGTAATGTGTAGTAGTTCACAATCAAATTATTATTAAAGGACATCTTTTCTTATAACAAAACATTAAATTTGAAGTAGAAATTAACTACGTGAAGATGGCATAAGGAAGAACAAGAGAAATGTTGCTAAGGAACCCCCCTGGAAAAAAATATACATATATATGTATATTTTATATATATATATATACACACATACACTAGCAAATACACATATATATGTATATTATATATACACACACACATACACTAGCATTATTTGTGTGCTCAATTTGTTTCAGAACCCGGGTTTATGAATAATACTGTTAACCTAGCTGTCTCTACATGTCAGTGAAGGTGAGTGAATTATAAAGTTTATTTACCATAAGAAAATGATGTTGAATAGCTATTAAGAAGATTAATATTGCCTAAAGAAAAGCAAATACTTACAAAATCGTTCCACTTAAAAAAAATTGGTTTACGGCCGGGCGCGGTGGCTCAAGTCTGTAATCCCAGCACTTTGGGAGGCCGAGACACGTGGATCACGAGGTCAGGAGATCGAGACCATCCTGGCTAACATGGTGAAACCCCGTCTCTATTAAAATATAACAAAAAACTAGCCGGGCGATGTGGCGGACGCCTGTAGTCCCAGCTACTCGGGAGGCTGAGGCAGGAGAATGGCGTGAACCCGGGAGGCGGAGCTTGCAGTGAGCTGAGATCCGGCCACTGCCCTCCAGCCTGGGCGACAGAGCAAGACTCCGTCTCAAAAAAAAAAAAAAATTGGTTTACACAATTAATGCAGCAAATATGTGTTGCATACTGACTAGGTGCCAGATATCCAACCTTATCTCTGTTAAGCATACATTCCAAAGAGGGAAACAGTGAATAAACCACAAACAGCCTATATTAAATGGTGATATATAAAATTTAAAAATAAATTGAGTAGGGTGTGGAGGATTTGCAGGCATAAGAGAGATTTGTGCAATTTAGGTAGGTTGATAAGTCACTGAGAGTATAACCATTGAGAACAGACATAAAGAATATAAGGAAATAGGTCTGCATATAACTAGGGAAGGAGTACACCAGGCAAAGGGAAAATCCGTTGCAAAAGCTTAAGGTGGGGACATAAGCCCAGTGGTTCATGGACTGGCAAAGAGGTCAGTGTGCCAAGAGGAAAGTGACTGAAGAGAGAGTGAAATAAAGTCAAGGAGGTTACAAAAGGCTAGAGAGTATAAGAAATTGGAAGACATTGTAAGGATTGTGATTATAGGCTCAACTAAATGACAGCCATTTAAGAATTTTAAGCAGAAAAACAGCTCCACCTAAAACACATTTTAAAAGTATTTATCAGCTGGAGTTTAGAGGTTAGACTTTGAAAGGGCAAAGGTAGAGTTAGGATAACTTATTGATAGACTATTCTTACAATGCAAGTGATAGAGGATAGAACTAGAACTATAGCAGCTGAGATGGTGAGAAGTGGTCAGATTCTGAACCTACCTTGATGGTAGAGATAGGAAGATTTCTTGTTGAAATAGATGTAAGTTGTGAAAGAAAACAAAATGAAAGGTAAGTTTTTGCCTTAGTAATTGGAAGAAAGTAGTTGCTATAAATGACAAAGAGGAAGACTGCAAGAGTGAGGGTCATAATATTCATGTCTGGAAGAAGAGGAGAGACCAGAAGGAACCAGAAAAATAACTTGAGTTGTAATAATCCATGAGACATGATGAAAACCAACAGCACTTCAATTATGGTTGATAATCAGATCTAGAGCATGATCATAGGAATGGTTTGCTAAGATTTTTGGAAGAAAGCATTTCAAGGACAGGAGAGGCCAGGATATTGAAGGGATCTTCAATATATTATTAATTAAAATATCTAAATATTAAAATAGGTTCACTGTTGGAGAAAATAATAAGTAACCAATAATGAAATTCACAGAGAAATCCAAAGAGAAATCCAAGAGGGTTGATGGAACAGTAATGAGTAGTTCTGGATCATACAATCTGATGACATGTTTCAAAACTGACAGGCTTAAAGAATGAAAGAGGAAAAATGGCTGAAAATTAACAATAAAGAGCAAGAACGATTCCTATCAACCTCCAGTCCCAGAGGCATGAGGACTCCGGGAGAAAAAGAAACAGTAATACACGAGAGGTCTGCCAGTAATCCAGTGTCTTCAGACAAGCACAGGTTTTTGTCAGAATGAGAACGTGAAGAGACAATGCAGTGAAGTTGAGGAGGCAAGCAATTTTCTTGTTGATGGACTATGAGTTCCAGAGTGCCAAGTGAGAGTTGGAAGGAGTGGATACTTAATTATACTTATACTAACAAGTTATCTTTAGTATAAGTGTATCTGAAATGTAGATATTTAACTGGATATCTGTGTTTTATGTGGAAACCTTATGTATATGTCACAGAAATGCCTGCACATGTGCACAAAGATAAATGTACAGCAATGTTCCTAACATCATCAATAATAACCAGAACCTGAAAATGGCCCAGTATCCATCAACAGTAGAATGGAAAAGGTAGGAGGTGATAATTTGTGACTGTGCAGAGCTTCATGAGATGTAGAATACAGTAATAAGGAGTGATCTGGGAGTAAGAGGCTTTCTTGAGGTAAGTAACAAAGACATAGAAAAGGTAGAATGAAAATAGTTGTAATAGATTCAAGATAGACAGTGGGTGTAAAAGTTAAGGTGTCAGTGGAGCCAAGGAGTGTGGAGAAGCTCTAATTTAGTTTCATAATGAGAGCCCCTCTGGTTTTTGTTGGCAGAAATAAACCCTAGAGGAGATGTGTTTTATACCAGGAGTGTGGGTTCACCTTGACACATTTCAAGAGAAAAATAGGCCTATGTAAACCTGCTTTATGGGTTTTGCCTTGTAAATTTTTGATGGGTTGACACTTCTGAAGATAAGAGTTTTACACTAAGACTCAGGCTTCCTCTTTATCCCTGAAGAAGGAGATAGAAGGCTTAAGAAAGCATCATCTTTAGATCTAGGGCAATGGTTAACTCTAGACCCTTACTGGACAAAAGGTGAGTCTACTGTTAACATACAGTTTTACCCTTTACCACTCCTAATAAGATTGAGGACATCTGGGGAATTCTTTACCATTTTTTTCTTTACACTGGTAATGGAATGATTTTTAAAACTCCCTCCCTTTATGCAACAGTATAATATATTTAGGGCATATATATATATGTATAGTCTCATATATAGACACATATATAGTCTCCCAGATTGATCGCATCACTAACTTACAGAAGGGAAGCATTTTATTCAGTTATCCTTTTAGCCTAAATGAATTCCTTTTCGTGTTTTATTCTCACATAAGTGGTTAAGGATTACCCAAGTTATTTTGTTTTTGTTTCAAATTCAATTAAGAGGGGACATGAGTCAGAGTGCCCCATGCCTAGCTCAAGAGTCAATTATTGGTGATGACTCTGAGTCGGATAAACTTTAATCACTTAAGATTACCAATCTTAAATCCCAAAATCAAGATAATCTATTTTTTGATAAACTGACAGTTTAAACTTTTTTTCTTTAAATGCTTTCTTCTGTGAGTCTTTAAACATTGTATAATCAAAACATTTGTTGTTTGAGTTTAATCTCCTTATTTCTTATTGCTATAGTCATATTGATGATATAATTTTCTTAAATCCTGAAATTATTTATCTTTATTAAATTATTTTAAAAGTCAAAAATATTTAATTTTTGGTGTACATTTCTTCATTTAGTTAATGGTATATTCAATATTCATCATCTATATACAAAGTTTCTTCAGTAAATAGGGATAGAGGGAAAATCTGTTCTCTTGAACCTTACATCCTAATGAGATGAGCCTGATGAACAAAGCAGAGCAGGGGTTAGGAAATGCAGAGTTTGAAATTGCTTGGGGCCTATAAATCCTTTCTTCTTTACTATTTCCCCTTTTGAAAAAAGAATGTATATCCTATGTTTGTCCCACCACTTTATTTTGGAAGTATGTAATATGTTTGATTTCACAGGAACACAGCTGAAAAGAAATTCTGCCTCAGAGTAATTGTACCTTGAGTCTCACCCGTATCTATTTGAGATGAGATTTAGATGTGACTTTGGATTTTAGACTTTAGACTTCATGCTGGGATGAGTTAAGAGTTTGTGGGCTGTTGAGATGGAATGAATGTATTTTTCATATGAGCAAGGAATGAGTTTTGGGGGACTGGGGTGGGGCATGCATTGGATGGTATATGTGTGTTCCCCCAAAATTCATATGAGGAACCCCTAACCCTCAATAGTATGGTATTTGGAAGTAGGATGTTTGGGAAGTTATTGGGTTTACATGAAGTGATGAGGGTAGAGTCCTCATGATGGGATTAGTGCGCTTATGAAAAGAGAAAGAAATTAGAGCTTGCTCTTTGTCAGGTGAGGATACAAGCAGAAGACCATCTTTTGCAAACCACAAAGAGAGCCCTAATTAGAAACTGGGTCTGCCTAATGCTTAATCTTGGACTTCCTAGTCTCCTGAGCAATGAGAAATAAATGTTGTTTAAGCCACTCAGTCTTTGGTATTTGGTTATGACAGCCTGGACTGAATAAGATAAGAGAGAAAAGCAAATGCAAAATTTGCTTGATGGAGATATTTTTGGTATAAATGAGGACGAGAGCAAGACAGTACTTACAGCAAAGTAACAAAAGAAATGTAGAAAAAAATAAAGTCAGAGAAGTAAGATATTTAATATTAGAGACAAGCAATATGGTGCAATTTGTAACTTGAATGGTTTTGAGAAGTAGATATGATTTATAACACCAAAGGAGAACTCTGTTTAGCTGTATTAAGGAACTACAGAAGGAAAGAGGAAAAACAAACATAAAAATAGGGTCTAAAGATGACATTAGTTTGAATCAGAATGATAGCAATGGAGATGATGGGAAGTGGTAAAAGCCAAAGAATTTTCTGATGAATTAAATAGTTTAAGAAAAAGATAAAGTCAAGAATAGTTCCAATATTCTAGAGTTGAAAAACAGAAAGGCAGAGCTTGGCAATAACTGATATGAGAGAGGATCTCAATAGAACAAGTTTGATGAGAAAAGACTTGGAGCTCAGTTTTGGACATTTTGAAGCTTGGGTTGCTTGTTGGGCATCCGAGTGAAGGTGTTAAATATAGAGGTAGATTTATAATCTGATGTTCATGGTAAAAGTCCAAACTGAAGATAAACAGCCTGTTGTAAGATTGAAATATTCCTTAAAGTCGATAATAATTGCTCTTATTAAGGGAGCAATCATAGAGATGTGAAGTCCAAGGAGATGCTTTGTTTGAAGAACCAGACATTTCTGAAGTTAAAATAATAACTGTTTTAACTTGAGAATTATTTTAAGAGAATTCCTTTAGAATAATTCCACCCAATTTTATCATGAAAAGAGATACATGTAGAGTTTTTCTACTGTAAATAATAATATCTATTTATAGTTAAAGTACTGTCATTGTGTTTCACATTATAGGATTTCTTCTTAGGTAAAACTGACCTGTGAATAAGCTGTTCTTCAGCTCTTTTTAACACAACTTCTTAGAGTCCAACACTTGTCCTCTATAAAGAGAATGTTGTGATACTATAATTTTCGTTAGTGCTAGAGAGTATTTATAGTGTTCTGCTTAATGTTACAAAAGGACTAATTATAAACTATTCATATTCTATACTTGGGAGCCACTGACAATGTACACCTTTTAGTAAATAAATAAAAAATAATTTCCTCTGTTAAAATTGGAGTTTTTTATGCTTTCATGGTAGCATCCAGAAAAAAAAAGTTAGTTCTCTGTATTTCATTTAAGCAATATATATATTTTTAGTTATTAGTTTAAATTCAAATGTAAATAGAATAATTTGTACATACAAGAAAAAGTCAGCTCTCTCAATAAATGTACATTGTTAAATTAATACATTATTAATGAAGCCATAAAACAGGCATCCATGCAAATGAGGTGTTGAGAACATTGTTCCTCCTTACTATTTTCAATAACACATAAATGATATTTCAAAACACTTTTGTAACTTATTTTAATGTTATATAGTACAAGGAACATTTTCAAATTTTCCTTCAAAAAACCAGTTTACTGCATAATTTGCTCTTACACTGAAGTTGGTTTTACTTCATTGAATGTTAGAAGTGCTATATTTTACACCATAAACAGATTTAATTTATATAAGCCATTCTTGTTAATACCTTCAATTAAACATCTCATACAGAATAATATACAAAATTTAAAAACTAAAATAACATTTAAATGTAAAATTTCTACATTTAATTTTACTTCACCAAAAATATTGACATTAATATAAACAATTTTTACTAAAAGTTGAATGTATTTTTATATAAAAAATGCAAGTTTGTTTTGAGAGCTCTAAATTTTTTTTTGAAATTTGACATACTTATTATCATGAACCCTAGGTAAATAAAGATAATATTGTACTATATAAATGTATTAATTTTTAATTCCATTTTTTAAATGTTAAAAAATTTCCAGTCAAGGTTTTAAAGGCACATATATTTCATAAAATGAATTATTATGTATTTCTAATTTAGTAAAACCATGTAAAATTATGATAAGGACAACTGAAGAGTAACTGATAAGGAATTTGTGGCTCACAGGCAATTAATAGGATTGTAAGTACATCCTTTTCCCCCTATGCTGTCCTCATTCATGGGTCCAGAAGTTGAATCTCTTCCCTTACAAGAAATTTGGGACTTGCCAAGATGTAGTAATTATTAGTGGAAATGTAGAATCCTTGAATGGAATACAAATTTTAACAAAATGATTTTTTAACAGTAGTTCATGAGAAGTTCAAGATGGAAGACAGAAAAAAAAAAAAAAAAAGATTTGTCTTCCCTCATCTGAGACACTAGTAAAATTAGAAAAGTAGTTTAAAAATCAAAGGAATTAAGAATTAAAAGTTAAAGAAGAGTGTGTTTGATAGTGAAATTCAATAAATTTGTAGCAAATAGCTTGTAAAGGGGTGAATTCCAACTTAAAAAAAAAAAGAAGTAAAGAAGTTGCAACGAGACTACAGAATGCAATACACTATACAGAGTGTTGGGAACCATCTGCCCCATGAAAACAGATGAGGTTCTGTTGTTCTTAAACAGACCGAGGAGGTTAAATAAAAGGAGATAAAATTTTTAAATGTCTTAGCACTTTTTTTCACTTCCGTGCAGAAAGTCCACTATTTTATCTGAGATTGGTGGGGAGACGGGGTGGGAATCTATAACTGTTTTTTAAAAAACAAGCAACATCAAATTCATGGGGAAAACTCAGTCTACTAGCATAGATTTTGAAGTAAGAGTAAACATCTTTGGATTTTGTCAGTTCTCAACTCACTCAGTCTCCCAAAAACTAACCCTGCTAATATATAAGCATGTAACGTTTAATCTTTCTGAAATTTCACTGATTTATGTTTTGAGTTAAGTGTACAACTTAATTCTTTTTTCAAAGATCACCTAAATATGCAATGGCTATCTAAATGAATAATCAGCTTAATTCTCATTGCTTGGTGATACTTTTCTTAGTTTATATTAAAAATATATACGGAACAAGGATCACATTCTAGAATATCAGTATTTACGGAAGTGACATACATTTAGAATTTAGGATAAAAAATGGCTTTGAAATAGTGTTTTATGACCAATTTTTCTTTATTACCTCCTAGAAGATTTCTAGATACTTTTTCCTAACCCCACTCCCATAAAATTTTAATGTTACAGATATGTGATATGTTTACATTTCCCAGTAGGTTTCAGCTTGGGAAGACCACAAACTATTGCAATATCTAAGCCTTTTTCAGAGAACAAGTTTGCTGAAGTGGTTAAATTCCCACAAAAGAAAAAGAAGAAGGAGAAGGAGAAAGAGAGGAAGAGGAAGAGGAAGAGGAAGCAGAAGAGGAAGAGGAAGCAGCAGAGGAGGAGGAAGAAGAGGAGTAAAAAGGAGGAGGAGGAGGAGGAGCTGTGGTGGGAGAGACAAATGGCCAGAAAAAGGATTAATTATGAAAGGGGCTTTATTTACATAACAAGGCCACTTTTTTTGCTAGCCAAGCCAAACAGAAAGCAGTGACTGTCACCCCACGCTTCAGTTCCATAGCTAAGATTTTGCCTTCTTTTTTTCCCACCATGACAGCCTGAGTTTGGTTCCTAATTCAAGCCCTTTCTGGTTTGATACTTGGTACTGATGAAATAGCAGCAATTTGTCCAGCTGACATATAGTAATGAGATTTAAAAAGATTTATTTTAAAGGAACTCGATGATTAAAAGCCAGTTTAATTAAAAGCTAATATTCAAGATGTGTGTGTGTATGTGTTTGTGTGTATGTGTGTCTGTATTTAGCAAGCCTTCATGCTTATGTTTTTGTTTTTGTTTTTGTCTTTCCTAAAACTTTGTCTTTTTTTTTTAGCAAAAGTTTTTTTTTTTTTTCTCAATTGGCTGAATTATGTTTTCTTCATTAACAGCTATTGCAACAGACCTAGAGTAAAATGAATGGTTGTTTAAGAAAGAGGGATGTTCAGGACAAGCTAGAGAGTCCAAGCATATCATAAATGGTCTAATTCACAATAGATTTTTTTAAAAACACAAACTTTTATATGATCAAGTTATTTATAATTAAAGGGAAATTATAATGGTCTTTCTAGAGATTGGGTTTAATGTAAAAAATCACTTATACATTAAATAATTAATTAGAATAATAACATTTCCTTAAGGGATTAATTTACTCTTAATAAATTATAAGATATTTTAATTTTTTACCCGAAAGTTCAACTTTTATTGCATCTCACCATTTTTAGTTTTCTCTCCCCTTTTGAAAGGTGCTAAATAATAATGCCATCCTTCAACTCAGTTTCAGGTTATATAAGTTTTTTTCTCAAGTTCTGCTTGTTGTGGCCTGATTCTAATAACATTTTTCTTAAAGATCTAAAGAAAATGTTTTCTTCCAAGATAATATTTTGTATACTGCAGAATGTCCGTTTTTGTTTTTGTTTTTTTTTTTTGTTTGTTTGTTTTGTTTTTTTTTTTTTTTTTGCCTTTTGGTAACTGACCTAACAGATTTTATGTTTTATTGAAATAATTACTATGCCATTACTATTAAGCTTTGATTCACTTAGAAAAAAAAACACTGAGATAACAAATTTTTTAATTAAGTTTATTACATCTGTTTATCTTTTTGTATATGCTTTCAAAATACTTGTGACATAAAGTTATGGGGCTTTGACTCCTGGGTCTTAAAAGGACACCAAGTCCTGCTAAATCTTAAACACTGATAGCAATTAAAGCCTCATCTTCAGGGTCCATAGAAGATGCCAATCAAATGAACTGCATACTTGAGACACAGGGCCAGAAATTAAAACCATTCAACTCTTCAAGGCCCAGGGACTATTGCAGAAGAGGTGGGCATGTAAGATTTTAAGGGTCAGTTTTAAGAGAGAAAATAAGTTCAATTTATCTATAAATTAACCATTAATGGCAAAGGCACACTGATGCAAGTCCAGCATACGGGCCCCTGTGTCAGATTAACACATTTTTCTTGAACCACTAACCAACTCCTTATTAAACGTTATAAAATGCTTATGAAAGGTGTATCTTATGATCAATATTAAATTTCATAGATTGTTTATAAAATTTGAAAAACAAATTTAATTGCCTTCATGCTGTTTTTTATTAGGACATATTGTTTGGAAAAAATAAATCTCCCTCAAAGAATGAATGTTTTGCCTTTGCTTGAAATCTTTGAATTATGAGTTTTGTGAATGAATGACTTATTTTACAATGACCTATAATCCTATTTTGTGATATCAAGTGTTTCAAACTTTGATATTTGATAAACTTTCCAAAATAAAATTATAAATAATGTTTTTTTCTGATATAATTAATCCTTTAAGATATTATTAAGAGGTTCTTGGCTGGGCACAGTGGTTCATGCCTGTAATCTTAGCACTTTGGGAGGCTGAGGCAGGCAGATTGCCTGAGCTCAGGAGTTCAAGACCAGCCTGGGCAACATGGTGAAATCCCGTCTCTACTAAAATACACAAAATTAGCTGGGCGTGGTGGTGTGCGCCTGTAGTCCCAGTTACTTGGGAGGCTGAGGCAGGAGAATTGCTTGAACCTGGGAGGCAGAGATTGCAATAAGCCGAGATCATGCCACTGCACACCAGCCTGGGTGACAGAGCGAGACTCTGTCTCCAAAAAAAAAAAAGTTCCCTAAAGTCCAAAAATGACATATTTGGTATAAAAATTACACAGGAAGCATTGTCAAATATGAAATAGTGTTTGATTTTCTTTAGGCTATATTTGCATAAACATGTTATTTGTATGTGTTCTATAATCATGGGAAACGCCGATAAATTTAATATGACTCAGTGTACGTTATCAGTAATAATTCTAATTGTTATGTTAAATTATTTCGTGCCACAGAGGTAACATCTTTTCTTATCAATTGTGTCTTTGACTGTGGCTGCCCTAAAACTTCTGTCATCCTTGAATAATTGTTGTCTTGTTTTGATCCTCTTTAGAAGGTGGTTTCATAATCAGCTATAAAATTTTAACAGATGCTCTTGAAGGCAGGTTTCTGATAACTTTGGAAGTTGTGACATCAGAATAACGGAAAACTTTTCAGGACTCACGGATATCTGAAATGTTCATGAATATCAAGCAGAACAGGAATTAGCTGTATAAAATAAATTCACAGAAGTCTGAAGTAATCTTTTTAACTTTTTGCTTAAAACGTTGCTGATCATTTGGTTTGTTTTTTTAGAGTTAAAAAAACTTTTCTTTTAAGCTATTTATAGCTGTTAACAACTGAATGAAATATACTCCTCTGAACAGAATTTGGAGCTTACTTATCTCTACCTGATTTCTACAGAATTTGGAAAATATTTATGAGTATTTTTAACTTGTGACAATACAGTTATTTGCATAAGTGCAATAAGAATCTGTTTTTATTTGCAACAGGACACAACTGGAGAAACTGGTTATTTTACCTAGACTTTAACCGAAATGGTGTGCTTTCCTTTAAGGAATCAAACTTGACTTATGAGGCCAATAAAGCCCCTTGGAAAAAGTAGCCTCATATGCTTATCTACACAGTCCCTGTACAGGGTTCCTGACCTGTGGTAAGTAAATAATGTCACTTTCTGACAGGCCCAGGAGCCCAGTTTTATCTTGAGAATTCCTCTCAAGAGGAGAGGGGAATTCACCCAACTCATTGGTATTTAATGGTACAAATCCATGGCTGGGCTGGACTTTAAAAAATCGTATCTGAGATTCCTTCTCTGGAACAAATTTCTGTCAAAGCCAATTTAAAAGCCTAAGTAAAATAAAAAATTATTCTTGCTGCACTGTATACAAATAATCAGGCCAAGTATAGTAAGGCAAATCAGTCCTACCATAATTTGTCTGTAGTAAAAATGGGATACTGGAGAGAGAAAAATTATTCTTCAAAAACTATAATATACCTGTTGTTAGATTTTAGTTTTGCCTGATGTTTTTCAGTTCTTATTATTTTCTACAGCTTGAACCAAATTCTAATTTTTCTTGGCAAAATACCTACAAAATAATGTTTTCAATTTTTTTCCTTCTTCTTTTCCCATTTTTTAAAAAAATTTAGAGTCACTGAAAACTAAGCTGTGCTTTCATAAAGCCCTGGAAACTGAAGCTAGACAACTTCAGAATAAAATAGCAGCAACCTATTTACATACATAAGTCACTTTCATACTTGCCTATTGATGTATGGACTTCAGAGTACCATGGCCTATATCAATTTTTCAGGATTATTCTTTTGTTTGTTGTTGTTTTTCTCCCTTCCTCTCCCTATTTTCTCTTCACAAGGCATGAGACTTCACACCCTTCTAGAAATGAGCTTTCTTAATAACATGGGACTTACCTGTCTGGGAATAAACCATCCTAGCCATGACAGATTAGACAAAACCTGAAATCAAAGACTCATTCTCTTTTAAAAGGCTTTCTCCAAAAGATTTTTAATAAAGAAAAGGAGGGGAATGTGAAAGAAAAATAAAACCTGGGGCTCCCAAATCACTAAACTAAGGGGAAAAGTCAAGCTGGGAGCTACTTAGGGCCGACCTGCCTCCCATTCTATTCAAACTCACCCCTCTGCTGACTGAGATAAATGTATATCTGATTGCCTTCTTTGGAGAGGCTAATCAGAAACTCAAAAGAATGCAACTGTTTGTAATCTTAAAGACCCCTCCCCACTTCTAGTCTTCCTACATTTGCTTTGTGTTGTCCGAACCAATGTTCATCTTGCATGTGTTGATTATGCTGCATGTCTCCCTAGATTGCATAAAACCAAACTGTGTTCTGAGCACCTTGGACATATGTCATCAAGACCTCCTGAGGTTGTGTGATGGACACATGTCCTCAAACTTGACGTTTGGTAAATTAACTGAGATCTCTCTCATATTTTCGGGGTTCACACACTTAACTCACTTTTGCAAGAGCTAAGATGAATATCTGTTGAAGACTCAATAAATGGAAAAGTAGATTTCCTATTTCTGTGTTAAATTAAAAAGATATTTTATTTTATTAAAACAGATGCCTACTTGTCTAGTGTTACTTAAAACTTTTTAGTCAGCCTAAGTATTACCTGGGGGAGCTGCTAACATCCCAGAGACAATGTCTGACTCATCGAGAGCCAGGATGTGCATTGTTAACAAGCATCACAGGCAACCCTTTTCAAGTTGTTGTCACAACAAACCTTGAGGAAACCTATCCTATACCAGTTACTTTTTCACAAAAGCATTTTATCTGGCTCATTTAATTTATATTACACCTCTCTTCTAATTCCTTGAAGGAAAGTGCAAAGATAACTATTACATACCATAAATTGAAATCAGCTTAATATCCATGACTTATTTATTCAAAATTCATTACTAGAATTTGAAAAAATGTTGGGAAAAATATTAGAATATAATGTATTTTATATTCATAATATGTTTCACTCTTCTACTAGAAAAAAAAAGCATACTAAGAATTATTTAGGCCATAAAAAACGTAAAAAGAAATAACAAAGCTATATTTAGAATTTTAGTAATGTAATCAAACAGAAACAATCTTCTTTTGTAAGCTAACATGAAGAAAGTTTATTTCTATAGCTTCATCTGTTTACTCTTTCCCATCCACAAAATAATTCACGTGTTGGATTTTAAAAGCACTTAACACTTGATTTTAAAATATGTTTAGTAAGTTGTAGACACAATACAATTAACATGTAATAAAGAGGCACATTAAACACATCTCAGGTTTTGATTAAAATATTTTTGAAAAGTTTAACCTGCAGGCCCTATTTTTACTTTCAAAGTGAAAGTTGGATTTTAGAGATGTGTGTGTGCATGCGTGTGTGCGTGTGTGAGTGTTTGGTGCTGGTGATGATAGTGTTGCTAGTTCTAGTAGTATAGGAAGTTTGGAACCAATAGCATAAGCCATTTAAACCTATAAAGCATATGTTATAAAAACACAAAATATAACTGTGTTCTTCCTAGTGCTATTGCTTTATCAGATGTTAATATTCATGGAATCTCAATTAATGGTATTATATATTATTTTTAAGTATAAATATTTGAAGAACACATGGTAGCTGCCATTTATTAAAAGTTTTATATGCATCCAACCTTGATGGATTTCTAGGATACAGAACACATTACTCTTACATATGACAACATTAACGCATAAGTAGGTTAGTCATTTTTCCTAATTCGCTCAGTCTCGTACCCAGGCCTATATGGCTCTTGAGACTCAGCTTGTAGCCAGAGATATAATGTTATATGTTAATCATTAAATGTTTAGAATGAAAGCAATATTAATGTGATCAAATATTCTTATAAGGAAAAATGTATTTGAAAATTAGGAAGGAAACAAAAATATGTACAGAACACCTTTACAGTATCCCATGGGGCAAAGGCTTCCCAGGAATAGTTTAGAAGCAAGTAGTTAGTCCTTTCTAACTATTGACTAAAGATCCCAGAAGTTATTTGTAGATTAATTTGTAAAGAAATTTTATAATTTTTGCTCTTAGCTAATACAAATAGTTTCTGAAGCCCAGTAAAAGAAACAGCCCCCAAAATATGTGACCTATTGAACACTGACGATTTTATATCTAACTTAATAATCTTATCCTAAAAATTCATTGTTAAATTCTCCATAAACATCTTAGCTCTCAGGTGATCTTTGATCCAGTCATAACATTGTAGTGGTTCCAATATTAATACATAAATTAAATAAAATCTTCTTAGAATTATACTTTTTCTTTTTTGTGATTACATATAGTATGATGAGTACTCTGATACCAGTTCATTTATTTATTTAATAAATATTAATTCAGCACTTACTAGATATCAAGCTCTGCAGGGTCAGAGGTGAACAACACAGAGGTGATGGCCCTCATTCCTGTGGAATTTACAGCCAGGTTGATTGACTAACATTATAGTAATATCATTAATTAAGTTTGAGAAATACTATGAAGGAATATAGAAGAATACAGAACATTTTATTGGACAGCACTGATCCAAGAAATTAAAGACCAATGATACCTATTTTCTGTACAATATAACTACCATTTGTTGAGTATGTTCTTCTATGTTTATAGAAGAACTTCTATGTTCCTTCGATATATTTGTCTCTGGTTTTCAAAATGTTCCTACAAAGGGTACAGTCATTCTTAAGCCTAACATAAAATTGAAACTTAGAAAATTAAATATATACCCAAGTTAAAACTTCGAACCAAATAGTCAAAATTTATTCTAATTTGATGTGGAAAATATATTGCATTGTTTCCTCTATAGTTTATAGAATAGGACTGATCAACAATAATATATATAATGTTCAGGGTATTAGTAGAACAAGAAAGAATTACGTTTTATCTATCTATCTATCTATCTAGTGTATCCAATGTTCGGGGCATATTCTAAGTCAATAACATGAAAATGTTACATTAAATTTACCATAAAATATGTAACATGAAAATTGGTAATCATACAGCATACCACTTTGTTACAAAAATAAATGTAAGAATTATTTTTTTGAATAAAAATAAAATTGTCAAAATCTACTTTAGACATGACATTATTTAAAATAGTCTCAAGCATATTATACATGCAAGTCCTTTATATAGAAAACTACAAATCGCTACTGAAGAAAAGCTATATAAATGAAAAATATTCCATTCTCATGATTGGAGATCAATATTGCAAAGATGCCAATTATTTTCAAATTGATTGTTACAATTCTATCTTGTTTAATGTATCTGCACAAATTATTACATCTCTAGTCTAATTCTAAAACTACTGAACATAGACAATTTTGATCAGCCATAACAGAGAATTCAAAACCAAGCTCTTACAATTTGATGTAAAATTAAAAATTAAGAACAATGGCATTCATTATTTATATGTGTCTATGTGGATATACATATGGATATTTAGGTACAGTTATGAATATAAGTGTCAATGCAGATCCAGATATGGCAAATAAGGTATAAATTTGTGGATATAAAAACCTCAGGATCATCCAAAGCTACCATATTTTACCACTTCAGAAATATATTTACTTAAGTTCATGGTACCTTCTGAAATTGTTCTGGAGCTTTATCCCACCAGAAATAACACTCCACCATTCTCTACGTTTTCTGTCTCACCTACAGGAAAAAAAAAAAAAAAAAAAAAAAGGCTAAGGAATACTTGTGCAGGTCACAACCCAGGGAAACTGGACCACTAACAGATGTAGATTTAATCATAAAATCATAGAATGCTGCCCCTATAATAATGGTGGATTATACTTGAAATAGCTGCAAGACACATTCCACCTTTCATAAGCATATATAAGGAATCCCAAAGTCAGGAGTGAAGGCATAAACAAGGATTCTGAAGGACCTTGAAGCCTCCAATACCTGTAACCAAAATAAATGTTAATTACAGAACAAATCCTATTCAGATTAACATGAATCCTCATAATAAAGACCTATTTACCCTGCTTCCATTTGCTCATTTGCCATGTTTGGTTTTCAAAAAAACATTTTATTAAATGCCAAAAGGCAAAAAAAAAAAAAAAAAAAAAACCCTCTGAAAAGACAAAGAACTAATCATAACTAACCTCATATATGACACAGATGTTGTAATTAACATACAAGATAGGTAAAAAAAAACTGACTCCTGTCAAAAGCCTAAATGGAAAAGTCAAATAATAAGCCAGAATAGATAGATAATATCAGCAGAAAGAGGAATCTCTAAGACAGAATCAAAAGCAAATGCTGGAAATCACAAACACTGAAGCAGAACTTAAGAATGCCTTTGATGTACTTATCAGTTGACATAATATGGCCAAGAAAAGGCATGTCAATAGAAACTTAACTGTTTCTATTTCCTAAACTGAAATGAAAAAGAAAAAATACAATGTCGAAGACAGAAAAATTATGAGTGTGTAACATTTGCATAATTAGAATACCAGAAGCAGAAAGGAAAAGAAGCAAAAAATCTATTTGAATAATAATGATAATTATCAATAATTAATTATAGAAATCAAACTGCATATCCAGGAAGCTCAGAGAACACCAAGTAGAATTAATGCCAAACCCTCTACATCTAGGTGTATCATATTTAAATAGCAGAAAACCAGAAAAGAATATATCTTGAAAGAAGTCAGATATAATTAAAACAACTTACCGTTAGAGGAATAAAATAAATCCTCATTGTTCTACAGAACACTGTTGAATGTGAACCACTGTCCAAAGCCCCGTTTACCTAAACATTCCACAGACAAGTGTGGGATTTCTTAAATTTAAATCTGATTATGAGCCCCCAATAACTAGAGTAAAGGAATTGAAAAAATAAGCCTTTATTAAAACATCTTCCCTTTAGGTAGAAGGCTAACAACAAAGATATGGCTTCTGTTTTTTTCTATAGCTAACTATTATGATGGCTACTTTTGGTACTCCCAACTGACCACGGTCTGCGTAAGCACTGAAAGATGAACAGCTCTACTCTTCTGTATCAGCATTCAGCAGGAGTATTTTTATTTTCTCTAGATTCTCATTAGTGAGCATTTCAATCTCTTCCTCCTCTTCCAACATGCAAGCACACCTGTCTTCAAGTGCGCCTGTGCGCACGCGCGCGCGCGCGCGCACACACACACACACACACACATTTTACTAACCTACCATAGGTACTGCAACTGAACAGGTCCCTGTCAATCAGGAAATCCATCCCCACTCTCAAATTTCATCTCTCTTCATCTTGGGGAACTTCTTCATTAAACTCAAAGCATCAATACTTCTCAGTACATCTTTTCCTCCTCTATACTTTGATGAATTATTGTCAATGAGCCAATGGCTTTTACTATATATAAGCTTGGTTGAGGATAATCTTCAGGGGTGCTGTTAACTTCTTTGATACTCTGAAACATAAAATCCATTAGTATACCTTAAGACAAATGAGGCCCGAACAACACAAAACAAGTTTGTCCATTCCACTTATTTGTTTTTCCTGAGATTCTCCTTCAGCCATCAGAGCAAAGAAATTAATACATTGCAGTGTCCCATTACGTTGATATTCTCCTAGCTAGCAGAAGCATATGCTCAGAGAATATCAAGAGCTGATAAGACTGAAAAGGGTTATTGACTCCAATCCCCTTATTTCATAGATGAAGAAACAAAGCCTCAAAATTGTTAAAGGACTTCTGAAGGTCACACAATAAGTTAATTCCAGAAATCTCTTGATGAAATGCTTTTTAAAAAAATATCCAGTCACTTATGTTTGTAGCATATTATTACATAAACTGTTCAAAACAGCTGGATATATTTCATATAATTAAGTAATTAAGAGAAATTAAGTCAGGGTAAAGTCTAATAATAAGGTGTTTCCTTATTTAAATAGCTTGTTATTGAAAAAACTGTGTGATTGTGGTATGTCAAAATTCATTTTCAGGTGGTATGTCAAAGTTCATTTTCAGGATATGTTGAGTTCATGGAAAATAATTTCAAAGTAATTTACAAAATTTTGTATTCTCTCTTGCTTTGTTTGTTTTACTTGCTTTAAAGTGGAATAGAACATGGTCTACATTTAAGTTCTGTTCAATTGGTATCAACGAAATTAACATTTCAGCAACTTTCATATCACCCCTGGCAACTCTGGCAAAACATGGTTTATTAGGTAAGGAACATATATATGTAGATAATTGAGAGTTTTTACACATATACGTGTGTATGTTTTTACACACTTTGTTTCTTCTGAAGGAAGGGAGACTTTAAATAATTTTGAAATATAATCTCAGTGAAATTAGACAGAGTTTGATTGACAGGTTAATAAATATTTCAATATTTAGTGGATTACTGAAAAAATAGGTCATCATGATTATAGAGAATTTTCTTACCCCACTTTTACTTCTAGAAATTGTTTTTCTATTTTTATCAGTTCAATGTGTGGTAAATACAATAGCACAGTATTAAACTTTGCAATAAATAAATACTAATGAATCAAAATAACCTGAGTATGAAATAGTTTGTAAAAACTAAAGTTGTGAATCAAATGCAATTGGTTCAAATAACAATTAAAGGTGTTGAGTTCCATATTTAGTTGCTCAGGAAAAAAAAAACAAAACCAAAACCAAAAAAACCAGTTAACTCTCCTGCCAATATCCAGTTTATAAAATTAATAGATTAATAAAGTTTGTTTAATGTCACTACTGTTTCCTATTTGTTTCTTCTTCTTTTTTTCTATTTACAGTTATTACATGCTAAAAATTATACTGGTTTTTGAATATTGTCTTTGCATGGTTCAAGTCAGTTTCAAATCTTCCTTCTCTATACTGACTTCAGTGCAAGTAAATTACCTCAAAGTAGAAATTTCTTTTCTTAGGCATAAAACCATCTAATTTAACTTATTTAATCATTAGCCCTTTTTTATAATTTAAAATACTTTATGCAATAATTTATGCCAGAAGGTGGCACCAAAAGACTCAACTTTAAAATCCCTTTATTAATAAGTGCATACAATTATTCTATTTCTAAAGGCAGAAAAATATCATTGCAAGTATTGATTAAAATGATAAAGACAATACGTACATTTTGAGGTTCTATGGGGCACTGACCAGGAATACTTACTTTTGACTTCAGATATAACACAGCTGTAATAATTCTAATAGTTTATGCTCATTTTACAAATTTATATGCATTTCTGAGCATCTTAAAAATGGTTTCTTACAGATTATCAAGTGGATGTTTCACATAACAGAGAAAATAGCATATACTCTCTCCCAGTAAAGTATGTTTCTGATATGTGGTTTAAATTTCCATCGTGAAACTT
This sequence comes from Papio anubis, assembly GCF_008728515.1. Lineage (NCBI taxonomy): Eukaryota > Metazoa > Chordata > Mammalia > Primates > Cercopithecidae > Papio > Papio anubis. The sequence goes on from NC_044978.1 coordinate 73,529,319, forward strand.
AGGCCATTTTAGTTAGTTTTGTAACTTTAAAGATAGATCCAGCTGGGCGCGGTGGCTCACCCCTGTAATCCCAGCACTTTGGGAGGCCGAGACGGGCGGATCATGAGGTCAGGAGATGGAGACCATCCTGGCTAACACGGTGAAACCCTGTCTCTACTAAAAAATACAAAAAACTAGCCGGGCGAGGTGGCGGGCGCCTGTAGTCCCAGCTACTCGGGAGGCTGAGGCAGGAGAATGGCGTGAACCCGGAGGCGGAGCTTGCAGTGAGCCGAGATCACGCCGCAGCACTCCAGCCTGGGCGACAGAGCAAGACTCTGTCTCAAAAAAAAAAAAAAAAAAAAATAGATCCAATGTCTGATTAAGGGCAAAAAATTGCCAAGTTCCATTAGTATTGTCAATAATATATAATTCCTTTTCATTTGTTTTTGTCTTGAGCAGTAGGTAAATTCAGTAATGTGAGCTCAAGCTCTGGTATCAAAACGCATGATTTTGAGTTCTTGTTCTGCCATCTTAGTAGCTGTGTAGCATTGGGCAATTTAAATAAATCTCTTGCCACCTCTTACTCTCTGTCTCTCTTTCTCTGTTTAAATTTAATTTGTTAAACTTACTTCGTCATAGGGTTGTAAGTTGCATTAGAATTTAAATACGATATACACATAAAGTGCTTAAACAGTTCCTGGCAGTTAGTAAACTTTCAAATATATTTTCCGTTAATAATATTATTTTTTAAAAGGTTTTCTCTTTTGATAATTACCTCTAAAGATCCTTTCGTCTTAAATTTCCAAATAATAAAACTCCTTGGAGTTTGATTTAGTTGGGAATCATAAAAGGACACATTTATCTGATGAATTATTCAGTACAAAAAAATATCAATTTTTAACATTTTATAAAACTGCCAGAAATATCAATTTGTAAATATTTTAACCTGTTGGTACGAAGAATTTTTTGAAAATATTTATATCTGAGCAATTCTTTATAAAACAGAAAAGGAGAAAATACATATTGAATAAATACAATTTAAGCAATGAAAGTGTATATGAAATTTAAAAAACGAAACTATTCTGCTAAATCAGGCAAAAAAGAGTAAATTTAGTCAAAGAAGTCACACTTAATAATGAGTTAACATGCAACATGAGTAATGTTGTTACTAAATTTTATCCACACACATATATATGACATATATATTTATATTTTGGGGTGGTAACTGATATGTGTCTGCTATAAAACCATAGCACATTTATCTTTGGGGCACAAATACAAAAAATTGAAACTGAATATGCTATAATAAGATACAAAATCTACAGCTATTCTAAGCAATGAAAATAATGTGTGCCCTATTAGTTACTTAGTCACTATTTGCAAAACAAAGGCCTACAGAAGTAATCAAAATGAAAAGAATCTAATTTTCTAATTGGTTTATCTCAGAAAGAATTATTTTATTTTGCCTCAATAAAAATGGATGCTAATAATAAAGGAGTAAATGACAGGAACTACATACATTCTAACTACAAAGAACTTAAGAACGATTTCTACAGCAAAAATACAATGATTTCTAACCGAAGGAAACTATCACTTCCTCAATCTTTCTCTCTGTTCTAGAAAATTCTAAATTCTTCACATCTTTATTACTATAACATAGAAAACCAAAGGTTATAGTTGATTATTATATTACTTATAAACCAAGTTTATAGTGTCTTCATTTTTATCCATAAGACAATAGAATCTGAATTAGGCTAATCTCAAGAGGTATTTAGATTCATTTCAGATAAATATTTAAATTGGTTTTGGAAGCTTCTTGAAACAGTCACATTATTCTTCCATGTTATAAATTACAGGAGGTTTGCACATGTGCACATGTAAATGTTTAGAACACACTTTCATATAGGCCTCACAAATATTTTAATATCCTTTATAGTTTTATAAAAATCTTACTAACCTCTGTCCTTTAACATTACCTTTTGACTACAAAGTAAAAATTTTCAAGCTTATTTCTTAACATCTACATTTCAGTTGGTCATGGATGTACCTCAGTTTTAAGAAAGCTGAAAAAGGCTTTGAAGATTTTTGTTGAAAGGTAAACTTCTCTTCAAAGCAAAATTCACCTTACTTTTCTGGTAAACTTGCAATGTTTGTTGTTGGTGGTAGATTCCTGGGTGTTAGTTGGATATTTGCTATATTTTTGTTTTGTTCTGAATTTAATGCAAACAAAATGTTAATATATTACGTTAAAAATTCCAGTTTATGGAGTATTTCCTAGATACAGAGACATGTAATAAATTTTAAAGCACTGAATTGATGTCAACCTTCATAACTGTTATATTAATATAAATGTTTGATCCCATTTATCAGATAAAAACACCTGAAACTGAGAGAATGTAAACAATCTAAAGTCATAAAGATGATAATAAGAAGTAGACAAAGAATTTATGAGTGGAACCGTCTGATATCAAAGCATATATTCATAAATCACACTACTAAAATATCTTGATCTGTTAGATATTGCTTTACTCTCTTTTCAAATATAAATTCCTGTTTATAAGTCTGATTCATGAAAGAAATATTAGAATACCAGTTCTCGATACTCTTCTACATTTAATAAGGGGGTTCAAACAGTCAAAGATACTGCGTATACATGCCATGGACAAAATTAAAGGGAGGAACAAAAACAAAAGTGCATTAAGTTATTTAGTTGAATAATCGGATATAATAACCAATTGCATTGATTGTAAGTCAGATTCAAAAAGTTGCTTAACAATATAGATGCTTTATTTTCTTTTTCCATTCAGTATATATTAAAATAATTGTACTGCTCAGGTTAAAATGAGATGTTAATTACTATTATAAAGATATGTTATTTCTGTATCAACTGCCCTAAATACTGCAATTTTAATGTTTAAAGCTTTACCTAATTTTTGTATTTTACCAAATTTGTTAGTATGTAATCAATAAAGGATAAACTGTTTATAAAGCATTCAATTGAAATTACACAACATTTCTATCTTCTTAAAAGCTTCCTCACATCCTTCTGCTAGCTATCCTTCCTATACTATCGCATGTCAATCATAAGAAAAGCCACAGGATCTTAAATAGTAATGAAATATTTGCACAGTTCTCATACACATAGAATATTTACACACTTCACACATACACTTCACATACATCTAAATGGCCAAAAAGCACATGCAAATATAATTACTATTATTAATCATCAGCAAAATGCAAATTAAAAATAAAATACAACACACACTATAATTGTGAAAATTAAAAAGAACCATAATAATGTTGTGAAACAAATGAAACACTTTAGCTATTTTAAAATTTGTAAATAATTAGGTATATTCCATTAGTTTTTCTCTTTATTGTTTAACATGCGAATTATTTGTTACATTTCTGCTCATATTTTGTGGCCAAATAAGTCAACATTTTGTCATGTACGTATATCATCATTCAGAGAAAAACAGCATAAAGTCATTTATTATGTTCTACTGTTGGTTTTGCCTTTTTATTTCAGAAAGACCATATGAACTTACATGATACAACTGAAAAAGTTTATGAATGTGTATATATACATAGGTAAATAGATAAGCCAGTAAATAGATTAGATAGGTATAATGAAATATATCTTATTCTAAGGGTAAGGACATCAAGGCTAAAATAGCTTCTCAATTTTTGACTACTTTTTATTTTTATGTCCCTTTATTATAAGTTTCATTGCATATTATCACACTCTTCAAGTTCATTTTATACATTTTTTTTTAAGTCCTCTTTCTGTCACCTATACAGACTCTTCTGCTCAACAAGTCTAAGAAATAGACAAAGTTCTGATCTTTTCTTATTTCTTTTCATTATTTTCCAGGAAATGTTTAGGTATTTTAGTTAATTCAAGGTTTTAAGCATCACATCTGCATATATAGCTCCTACCTTCCTTATGAGCAGAGACACATAGTTCAATTGGATTGAACCAAATTCTAAATTCTAAAGCTGGCCAGGTGTGGTGTGGTTCACGCCTGTAATCCCAGCACTTTGGGAGGCCGAGGTGGGTGGATCATCTGAGGTCAGGAGTTCGAGACCAGACTGGCCAACATGGTGAAACCCTGTCTCTACTAAAAACCAAAAACTAGTCATACGTGGTGGCATGCCCTTGTAATCCCAGCTACTCAGGAGGCTGAGGCAGGAGAATCGCTTGAACACGGGAGGTGTAGGTTGCAGTGAGTGGAGATTGCACCATTGCATTCCAACTTGGGCAAAAAAAGTGGAACTTTGTCTCAAAAAATAAAAAATAAAAAAAATATAATGCAAAATCCTGATCTGCTAACTAGTATATCCCAAGAAATTAGTAAATTTATTTTTCACTTGTAAAATATCAATATTTAAATTATTATTGTTATTGTGATTGTTATCATGATTACAAACTTTAATGCAGAAAAGAAACATGTGTTACTTAGGTGGAACTTTAATAACATCCTGAACTAAGAGTATTTGTTGTTAATTTTCACACACAAAAAAATCAGAATTTGTAATTGCCTGAAATTTTGGTTATAAAATACCAAATCTTATGTTCAAGATTTGATGTTGTAATGTTAATGTCTTTCATTTTATTACTTTCCTTTTATTACTCACTTTTGCATTGTAATCAAAGCAATTACAATGCTTTGATTGTAATTGACTACTTATTAATCTTTTCCCAAGATAGAAATAATCTCTACCTTTCATTTTACCATTGTAGAATGAATAAAAGAAAAATGTACTATGTCAAAAACTACTTGTTAAAATCTACCAATTAATCAAGGCAACAATGGAAGTAATTCTTTGTTCTATTATGAATTCTAATGTCTTTTATTCTGAAATTTTATATTTTGGAGAATAACATAAATTTGATATACTTTTATTAAATATGCATATATGGCATGAATATTCTATTTTTAGTAACAATACGTATGCAGCTTTTCTATGTGAATAACATCTGCCAATTTAAAGCAGCTTTATTGAAATATATTTCAAATACCATAAAATTCATTTATTTAAATTCTACAATTCATTAGTTTTTAGCATATTTGCACACGACTGTCTTGTCAGTTTAAGCAGTTAAATTACTTAAACTACCAAGTATTCTTTACTTATCAATCCGATATTTCACCCTCATTCACTACCAGTCACAATCAACCACTAATTTATTGTCTGTCTCTGTGAATTGCCCTAGTCTGATCTTTAATATGAAAGGAATCATATGGTATATAGTCTTTTGTGATGCTTCTTTCACTTTAACATGTTTTCAAAACTCATTCATGTTGTATCATGTATCTGTATTTTATTTTTTATTGCTTAATAATAGTTCGCTGTTCAAATAAATAAATATGTATCTATACCATATTTTGTTTATTTGCTTATCTGTTGATGGACGTTTGGGATATTCTAAACAGCACCATTAAAAATATTGAGGTGCAAGTTTGTTTGAACAATAAGACTTTTTTTTTTTTTTTTTTAACATTCTGTAAAGACTAATGCTAGACTACTGGACTCATACAACAAGAATATTTAGTTTCACTGTTCAACATTTTAATTCTGATTCACTGTTCTTTTCTTTGACAAGACATTTTATACCTTTTTTAACATGCCTAAAATTATATTGATACTGATGTTTATCTACTTAGATAGTTACAAATAATGAACGATATATGTCTGTACCTTTGGATCTTACATAAAATGGTGAGGGGTTTATTTTTAGGTTTTCAATGTTATGGCTGATGTGACATTGACCAAGTTACTGTAGTTTTATAATTACATCAAACAAATAATAATTTGAGAACTTCACATTCATTTTCTTATTTTTCTTGATTAACCTTGACTCTTCACCTTTCCATAATATAATCACTTCAATTTGCCAAAAGTATGCTGAGATTTTGACCTGAATTTAATTGAATCAATAAACAGTTTGAAGATTATTGGCATCATTGCAATATGTATATACTTCACCATATAGCTTTTCTTCAATAGCAGTTTGTAGTTTTCCCTGTAAAGGACTTCAATATATATTTTTGAGACTATATAAAACACAGTAGGTAAATTCTTAATTAGATCGCTTTATTTTTATTCTTGGAGTTGCCATGAATTTGTACATTGTTGCTGGCAATTTTAAATATTGCAAATCTAGAATTTCTGACCAATGTACTTAATAAGAAGGTCTGGCCAATGTACTCCTCCTAAAATATCTAGAAGGCCAGACTTTCTCAATATTTATAAATTTTCAAAATTATCTGTGACATACAAATTTATAGCAACTTGTTGCTTACTGTAAAATTATTTTTCAAATGTTTTTCCATCAAAAACCTTTAGGCATCACTAGATTATTTTGGTTTTTTTTCCTTTTTCCTCATGTTCCATGTCATCCTGAGGGATGAAAAGTGATGAAGCAATGAATATACTCTAAGTGGGGTACCAAAGGCACATCCAGTTTAAGAAGATATTCAGCATCTGAATAGTGATTCAGAGTGAATTGCTACTGCATATTCTGTATTTAACCATTAATTGTGAGCACACTGTTTTATGCTTTCTTATTGGCTTACTTTGTTATTAAAGTCCTATAGTCAACTTTTTATAAACATAATATCTTCAGATAAATTTGGACATTCTTTTTCAGGAATTATTTCGAAGCTTGGGAAATAAATGTACTTTATAAATTCTTACTGAAAAAAATTCTCTATCTAGTTTTCTACATATAATAAGATCTTTATTATATTGTTCTATAATATCCTTTATTAGATTATTAGAATTATTCATTATGAGTACCCAGTTTCACTGTCCAATGTATTATTTCTGATCCATTTCTCTAGTTCTTAACAAGGAATGGATTCTGCCTTTTTTTTTTTTTTTTTTTTTTTTTTTTGAGACGTAGTCTCGCTCTTTTTCCCAGGCTGGAGTGCAGTGGCCTAATCTCGGCTCACCGCAAGCTCCGCCTACCTGGTTCATACCATTTTCCTGCCTCAGCTTCTGGAGTAGCTGGGACTACAGGCACCCGCCACCACACCTGGCTAATTTTTTGTAGTTTTATTAGAGACGGGGTTTCACCGTGTTAGCCAGGATGATCTCAATCTCCTGACCTCATGACCCGCTCACCTTGGCTTCCCAAAGTGCTGGGATTGCAAACGTGAGCCACCTCGCCCGGTGAGATTCTGCATATTATAAGTATTTTTTGATCTACTAATTTTCTAAGAATTCTGATGGAATACCAATTGTGAGCTAAAAGCATAGCTTTATAAATTTCTTATTATGTTATTCCAAATTTTAGGCTTCTATAGATTATTGAGTTTATTAAAATTCATGTATATGTTTCTTATCTTGGAACATTCTTAGTACTGTTTCTGGCACACAGTTAGTGCAATCATTATTTCTAGTATTGATGATGGTAATGATGATCACCATCATCATTATTATTCCCCTCTAAGATCTATGAGTTGTATAATAAGGATAAGATAATGAAGACTCAGAAAAGGTAACTTGTTTAAGGTCACTCAGTTAATAAACCACAAATAAAGGTTCCAAACCAGGCTTTGTGACGCCATAGCATGTGATCATTAGTACAAATACTCCCGCAATAAATATTTTCTAATGTGAACCTGAAGAATGAATACATAAAACCAATTATTTCTATCCCTTTCAACTAAGGGAGGTCTAGAGTGAAAAAAACAATTAATCAAAAACATTTTCTTTGTCTAAATATGTATTGTGCACTCAGCATTTCTAAGGTTTGTGACAGACGCAAAAGAAGAAAACACACCCATGCAGACACACATGTATATACGTACAGACATACATGCAGAAACACATGTATACATATGAATATTGACTTAGAGATTAGATGGCAAGAAAATAATAAGTCCTATAAAAATAAAATAACATGATTTTTAAATATGACATACTTCAGAGAAGAAAAATGAGTGATTTTACTAAGTGAAAAAGGCTTTTGGAATAGAAAAACATTGGCTGTCAATCAAAAACAGAGACTCTGAAAAGAATGAATACAATATTGGGATTACTCTTGGTGAAAATGAATCTAACTGAAGCTTTTTTTAGGTGCCTGAGGAATACTGGAAAATAGCATTGCTGAAATATAGTAAAATCATACTATACTAGATTATGAAGGCCAGAAGCGATGACTGGCTTTAATAAATTAAATAATAGGGTAAAATTTTATACATAAGAGAAAAATCAGAAGAAATCAATGATTTATAAAAGTTATTTAAGTCTGTAGACTTCAGGCTGAAATGATAGCAGGGAATACTATAGCTAATAATCATGAATTCACTCAAAAATACTGAAAAACCTATTACAAGAGAAGAAATGTTTAATTGGTGAAAGATAGTTACTTTTAGGAGGAAAGTTAAAGGTCACATTAGACAAGATTATGTGCAAACTCAGATCAGCATGTGGTTAAGACAAACCATTCAGTGAATGGTTAATATGCATGATAGAACCAAAACTCACAGCAATGAGACTGGTCAGTTGTACAGTGATAAATCTGCCCAGTGCTATTTCTTCCTAACCACATTGCTCCTTTCATTGTGTAGAAGGAGAATAATTAAATCATTCTATCATTGAAACTAAAGAAGAATTTCAAGGAGTGGATGATTCACAGTATATAACTGTGTAATTCAAATAGTTTAGACATGGCATACAGTCACTGGTTTTATTGCAAATAATATGACTACAGTGAGTCTTAGAAACCTTATTGGTAAAAACTATAAAGATGAAGAGTTGATTTGGAGAACATAATCACAGGTGTTTAGAAGAAAACAAGAAAAAAAATGATTACTTTTATAGCAGTCAGGAAGAAAATAAAAATTTTGTCTTTTGCGTTGTGTGTTTGCACCTGTGAGAATAGTGCAATGAACTATTGATATTCTCTGTCCTGCTTACACTGCTCTGGACACATCACAACTTTACACTTGCTATTCTCTCTGATTGGAATAGGCCTTTTCTTTCTGGTCTTTCTTCCAGTTCTTCTTCTAACACTCCAACCTCTGACAAGCAGGAATTTTACATTCACAAGAACTAAGATTGTGGAAACTAATTTTTCAAGTAGGTCGCTTGGATTGATTCACTTTCTGTAATCAGAGTCGCTCTTACTTCAATCTCTTATTCCCAGGCCCATCTACTCTATCTGTTTGGGATCACAGAATTATACTATGTCCATTCATTTAAAGGATATACTAGGTCATGAAGGAGAGTGCTCCAGTCTCACTGAATACAGTCTCTAAACTTGTGCTTCTGCTTCATTTTTCAAGAGGCTATCCCAATGTTCTTTCAGGAAACAAACTACCAAATGCTACAGTATGTACTTGAACCAGCTCAACCCATGATAGAGTACCCACTGCAACATTACATTTGCCATAAAGTAGATCATTACAACTTAAGCATATTATCAGGAGTTCACCTCTGTAAATGAGATTTCTGAAAGCCTCTGATAGTGATGCTGGGTGAAACACTGTGAGCAGTAATGTCTAATTTATAACTGGAACACATGCTAAATACAATTAGGATGAAATGTTATTTCCAGGGTGGAAAAGATACAATTATCAACTTTCTACTAAGCCATTGCTTGATCTTCTTAAAGAAACATGGTGGGACATTGGTTTTTTTGCCTATAGAACAGAGGCTCAGTAAGAATAGTAGTCAATCTTCTCGGCAAGAGGGGGCCATTGTCATTATATTTAATAATATACATAGGAAATACTTGAATAATAATATTTTCAAAAAACAGGCTGGAGGAGAACATACACATTATAAATAAGCATGAACACTAAAACATGAAAAGGTACTCATATACATACACATATGTATTATATATATATGTGTATATAAACATATGTACACACTAATGGGTAGTAAAACTACAAATAAATTCAAGAAAATTATAGGAACCAAATGTGGCGCAGAGTATAGAAAACACAAAGAAAAGTTTTGAATGTAATTACAATATGTTAATAACATTATATTACATCACACGTGTAGTGAGAGTCTGGGTGCTTTATGTGTAGTTATTTATAATTGCTTATGTCAAAAATAGTTCACTATATTTTGAAGGAATAATGTTTAATAAGCCATTGCAATTTAGACGACATTTTTTGCCTTGACTAGGTCTTTGTTTACAGTGATTTTATTATTTTTATTTTATTTTTAAAATTAAGCCTACCAGTAACAGTAATGAATTAAATTTAAATAGAATTTAGCAAACGTTATACTTCCATATACAAAACTTCTGCGTAACCACAGAAGTAATATACACCAGATTTTCAGATCAAACAAGCCAGGAACAGCAATAAATTATTTTGATGAGAGCATTAATATCTAAAGTGATCTTTATAGGCTGGAGAAGCAGACTGTAGCAAAAAGAAAACATATGGGATTTAGAGAGAAACAACTACCTTACACAAAGAAAGCATCATTATTTAATTAAATGTTCTCTGTGGAAAAGAAAACTAAGGAGTTTACCAACAGACTGTATATTGGTATCTATCTATCTATCCATCTATCTCTCTATTTATTTATCTATCTGTCATTTTAGATAAAATAATTGTTCTGTGTTTAACATGAACTACTAGCATGAAGAATGTGTCAAAAACTGCTGATAGGTTTAGACTGTTGTAATAAGAATACAGATAAAGAACAGGGAACTAATAGTAACATGTCTCTAGTCAGGCCCATTTGACGGGTAAGGTTGGACAAACCATGGGAAAAGCATAGTATCTGGGCGGGACAGCACAGTCTCTCATGGCTTCTCTTGGCTAGGAGAGGGAGGTCCCTGGCCCCTTACACTTCCCAGGTGAGGTGATGCCCCACCCTGCTTCTGCTCACTCTCTGTTGGCTGTACCCATTGTCTAACCAGTCCCAGTGAGTTGAATCAGGTACCTCAGTTGGAAATGCAGAAATGACCTGCCTCACCCGTAAATCACTTACACATCTGAAATATTCTGTATGATTTTCTGAGTCCTATAGTAAGAAAAATGTTAAAATTTTGTAGTACCCAAATTATGATATTCTGATAATATTTATTTGTCCAATTTTAGAAAATTTATCTTTAATGACATGGTAATATTTGGAATGTATCATTCTTTCCAATGCGATCTGTCTTTAAATAAATAGAAAATATTTTTCTAACATATTAAAAATATAACAGTTCAATAACACATCATAAGGCCATCACTCAGATTAAGCAATTATTAGGATTTTGTCATTGTTGTTTTATTTATTCCTCAATATTTATGTGAAGAACTTGAAAGAGAGTTACCACTCATTAGATAATTTTGTTTATATATATATCTAAATTCATTTATTTAAAGTATGCGCATTTCTTTACAAACATTTTTATTATTATAAATACCAAATAACAGTGATAGATAGAAATGATGTTTGAAAATACTTTCAATGCTAGTAACTTAAAGAGAAATGACATAGAGTTTAAATGTTTAAATGTTAACTCATAAAATATCAGATAATATGTTGATTGGAGGGAGAAGTATGTACTTCTGTTGTCTCCAGACAGCACATTAGGACCTAGATCAATGACCCTACTGTAACTTTCATCAGTTATTCATGCCTGTGAATAAATCAGATTTTTTGTTTTGAATGTGTATAAACTAAGATTGGCCAATCATGTAATTAGAAAGTTTTCCATAGGATTTATGAATAAGAATGAATTGAACCAGGTCATATTTTCCAACCCAGATACATTTCAACATAGAGTACTAGTCTGTTCTCAGATGCATGCGTGTTTCTCACTTAATTCTCATTTCTGTTTTTCTGTGTGTACAGCATGTAAATACCAGTGTTTGTTCCATAAATAGGTATCCTCAAACCAAAAAGTAAGTTGCGATTGCCAGACTACAGCTATAATATTTTCCTTAAGAAATTAACATAATAGGGGGATCTGGCAAGATGGTCAAATAAGAATAGCTGCGGCCTGCAGCTCCCAGTCAGACCAATGCAGAAGGTGGGTGACTTCTGCATTTCCAACTTAAGTACCTGTTCATCTCTGTGGGTTAGACAGTAGGTGCAGCCCACAGAGAGCGAGTAGAAGCAGGGTGGGGGGTTGCTTCACCTGGGAAGTGTAAGAGGCCAGGAATCTTCCTCTCCAAGCCAAGGGAAGCCCCAAGGGACTATGCTATCTGGCCCAGATACTACCCTTTTCTCACGGTTTTTGCAACCCGCAGAGCAGGAGATTCCTTCTTGTGTCTACACCACCAGAGCCCTGGGTTTCAAGCACAAAACAGGGTGTCCGTTTGGTCAAACACCAAGCTAGCTGCTGGAGTTTTTTTTTTTTTTTTCCTCACCCCAGTGATGCCTGACACCCCAGTGAGACAGAGCCATTCACTGTCCTGGAAAGGGGGTTGAAGCCAGGGAGCCAAGTGGCCTCATTCAGTGGGTTCCATTCCCACAGAGCCCAGCAAGCTAAGCACCACTGACTTGAAATTCTCGCTGCCAGCACATCAGTCTAGTCGACCTGGGATGATCAAACTTCGTAGCGGGAGGGCCATCCACCCTTACTGAGACTTGAGTAGGCAGTCTTCCCCTGACAGTGTTAAGGAAGCTGCCTGGAAGTTTGAACTGGGTGAAACTCACCTCAGCAGGGCAAAGCTGCTGTGGCCCGACAGCCTCTCTAGAATCCTCCTCACTGGGTAGGGCATCTCTGAAAGAAAGGCAGCAGCCCCAGTCAGGAGCTTATAGATAAAACTCCCATTTCCGTGGGACAGAGCACTTAAGGGAAGGCAGCTATGGACCCAGTTTCAGCAGACTTAAATGTCCCTGCCTGCTAGCTCTGAAGAGACCAGCAGGTCTCCCAGCACAGCGCTCAAGCTTTGCTAAGGCACAGACTGCCTCCTCAAGTGGGTCCCTGATCCCCGTGCCTCCTGACTGGCAGACACCTCCCAGGAATTGTCAACAGGCACCTCATACAGGAGAGCTCTGGCTAGCATCAGGTAGGTGCCCTTTTGGCATGAAGCTTCCAGAGGAATGAGGAAGCAGCAAACTTTGCTGTTCTGCAGCCTCCACTGGTGATACCCAGGCAAACGGAGTCGGACCTCCAGGGGATCTCCAGCAAACTCCAGCAGACCTGCGGAAGATGGACCTGACTGTTAGAAGGAAAACTAACAAACAGAAAGCAATAACATCAACATCAACAAAAAGGATGCCACAAAAAAACCCATCCAAAGGTCATCAGCATCAAAGATCAAAGTTAGATGAATCCACAAAGATGAGGAAAAACCAGCACAAAAATGCTGAAAATTCCTAAAACCAGAAGGTCTCTTCTCCAAATGATTGCAACTCCTCCCCAGCAAGGGCACAAAACTGTATGGAGAATGAGTTTGATAAATTAAGAGAAGCAGGCTTCAGAAGGTGAGTAATAACAAACTCCTGTGAGCTAAAGGATCAGTTCTAACCAAACTCAAGGAAGCTAAGAATCTTGATAAAATGTTACGGGAACTGCTAACTAGAATAACCAGTTTATAGAAGAACATAAATGACCTGATGAAGCTGAAAAGCACAGCATGAGAACTTCGTGAAGCATACACAAGTATCAATAGTTAAATCGATCAAGCCAAAGAAAGGATATCAGAGACTGAAGATCAACTTAAGAAAATAAAGCATGAAGATTAGAGAAAAAAGAAAAAAAGGAACCAATAAAGCCTCCAAGAAATATGGAACTATGTGAAAAGACCAAATCTACTATTGATTGGTGCCTGAGAGTGATGGGGAGAGTGGAACCAAGTTGGAAAGCACACTTCAGGATATTATCCAGGAGAACTTCTCCAACCTAGCAAGACAGGCCAACATTCAAATTCAGGAAATACAGAGAATACCACTAAGATATTCCTTCAGAAGGCCAACCCCAAGACACATAATCACCAGAATCTCCCAAGGTTGAAACGAAGGAAAAAATATTAAGGGCAGCCAGAGAGAAAGGTCAGGTTACCTACAAAGGGAAGCCCAACAGACTAACAGCACATCTTTCTGCAGAAACCCTACAAGCCAGAAGAGAGTGGGGACCAATATTCAACCTTTTTTTTTTTTTTTTTTTTTTTTTGAGACAGAGTCTTGCTCTGTCACCCAGGTTGGAGTGCAGTGGCGTGATATTGGCTCACAGCAAGCTCTACCTCCTGGGTTCATGCCATTCTCCTGTCTCAGCCTCCCAAGTAGCTGGGACTACAAGTGCCCACCACCATACCCAGCTAAATTTTTTCATATTTTTTTTAGTAGAGACAGGGTTTCACCATGTTAGCCAGGATAGTCTCAATCTCCTGACCTCGTGATCTGCCCACCTTGGCCTCCCAAAGTGCTGGGATTACAGGTGTGAGCCACCATGCCTGATCTCAACATTCTTAAAGACAAAAATTTTCAACCCAGAATATCACATACAGCCAAACTAAGCTTCAAAAGTGAAGAAGACATAAAATCCTGCACAGAAAAGCCAATTCTGAGGGATTTTGTCAACATCAAGCCTGCCTTACAACAGCTCCTGAAGGAAGCACTAAATATGAAAAAGAAAGCCAATACAAGCCACTGCAAAAACATAACAAAATATAAAGACTAACAACACTATGAAGAAATTACATCAACTAAATGTGCAAAATAATCAAGTAGCATCATGACGACAGGATCAAATTCACACATAACAGTATTCACCTTAAATGCTAATGGACTAAATGCCCCAATTAAAAGACACAGACTGACAAATTGGAAAAAGAATCAAGACCATCGGTGTGCTGTATTCAGGAGACCCATCTCACATGCAAAGACACACATAGGCTCAAAATAAAGGGATGGAGAAACATTTCCCAAGCAAATGGAAAGAAAAAAAGCAGGAGTTGCAATCCTAGTCTCTGATAAAGCTGACTTTAAACCAACAAAGATCAAAAAAGACAAAGACGGGCATTATATAATGGCAAAGGGATCAATGCAACAAGAAGAGTGATCCTAAAGATATATGACCCATACAGGAGCACCCAGATTCATAAAACAAGTTCTTAAAGACTTACAAAGAGACTTAGACTCCCACACAATAATAGTGGTAGATTTTAAGATCCCACTGTCAATATTAGACAGATCAACGAGATAGAAAATTAACAAGGATATTCAGGACTTGAACTGAGCTCTGGACTAAGCAGACGTAATAGACATCTACAGAAGTCTCCACTCCAAAACAACAGAATATACATTCTTCTCAGCATGACACAGCAATTATTCTAAAATCAACCACATAATTGGAAATAAAACACTCCTCAACAAATGCAAAAGAATGTAAATCATAGCAAACATGTCTCCAAAACCAGAATGTAAGCAAATTAGAACTCAGGATGACGAAACTCACTCAAAGCTGCACAACTACATGGAAACAGAACAATCTGCTCCTGAATGACTACCGGGAAAATAACGAAATTAAGTCAGAAATAAATAAATTGCTTGAAATTAATGAGAAAAAAGAGGAAACATACGACAATCTCTGGGACACAACTAAAGCAGTGTTTAGAGGGAAATTTATAGTACTCAAAACCCACATCAGAAAGTGGGAAAGATCTGAAATCCACACCCTAACATCACATAAAAGAACTGATAGCAAAAGCAAACAAATTCAAACGCTGACAGAAGACAAAATATAACTAAGGTCAGAGCAGAAGGAGATAGACACATGAAAAACCCTTCAAAAGATTAATAATCCAGGATCTGGTTTGTTGAAAAGATTAACAAGATAGATAGACCACTAGTCAGACTAATAAAGAAGAAAAGAGAGGAGAATCAAACAGAAACATTTAAAATGATAAAGGAGATATCACCACTGATCCCACAGAAATACAAACTACCATCAGGGAATAATATAAACACCTCTACTCAAATAAATGAGAAAATCGAGAAGAAATGGGTAAATTCCTGGACACATACTCCCCCTCCAAGACTAAACCAGGAAGAAGTAGAATCCTTGAATAGACCAGTAACAAGTTCTGAAATAGAGGTAGTAATTAATAGCCTACCAACCAAAAAAAGTCCAGGACCAGGTGGATTCACAGCCGAATTCTACCAGAGGGTACAAAGAGGAGTTGGTACCATTTCTTCTGAAACTACTCTAAACAATAGAAAAAGAGGGACTCCTTCCTAACTCACTTTATGAGGCCAGCGTCATCCTGATACCAAAACCTGGAAGAGACACAACAAAAAAAAAGACAAGTTCAGACCAATATTCCTGATGAACATTGATGCAAAAATCCTCAATAAAATACTGGCAAACCAAATCCAGCAGCACATCAAAAAGCTTATCCACCACGATCAAGTCAACTTCATCCCTGGGATGCAAGGCTGGTTCAACATATGCAAATGAATAAGCATAATCCATCACATAAACAGAACCAATGACAAAAATCACATGATTACCTTAATAGATGCAGAAAAGCCCTTTGACAAAAATTCAACAGCCCTTCATGCTAAAAACTCTCAATAAACTACATATTGATGGAACGTATCTCAAAATAATAAGAGCTGTTTATGACAAACCCACAGCGAATATCATACTGAATGGGCAAAAGCTGGAAGCATTCCCTTTGAAAACTGGTACAAGACAAGGATGCCATCTACCACCAGTCCTATTCAACATAGTATTGGACGTTCTAGTCCATCACAAAGTGGGCAAAGGAGGTGAACAGGCAATTCTCAAAAGAAGACATTTATGTGGCCAACAAACATATGAAAAAAAGCTCATCTCATCACTGGTGATTAGAAAAATGCAAATCAAAACCACAATGAGATACCATCTCATGCCAGTTAGAATGACGATTATTAAGAAGCCAGGAAACAACTGATGATGAGAGGATATGGAGAAATAGGAAAGCTTTTACACTGTTGGTGGAAGTGTAAATTAGTTCAAGCATTGTGGAAGACAATGTGGTGATTCCTGATGGATGTAGAATCAAAAATACCATTTGACATGGCAATCTCATTCCTGGCATATACCCCAAGGATTATAAATCATTCTACTATAAAGACACATGCACACATATGATTTTTGCAGCACTATTCACAATAGCAAAGACTTGGAAGCAACCTAGTACCCTAATGGTAGACTGCATAAAGGAAATGTGGCACATATACACCATGGAATACTATGCAGACATAAAAATGAATAAAATCATGCCCTTTGCACAAACATGGATGAAGATGCAAACCATCATTCTCAGCAAACTAACACAGGAACAGAAAAAACAAACATTGCATATTCTCACTCATAAGTGGGAGTTGATCAATGAGAACACACGGACACAGGGAGGGAAACATTATGCACGGAGGCCTGTCAGGGGGTGGGGGACAAAGGGAGGGATAACATTAGGCATTAAGACAAATACCTAATGCATGTGGGGCTCAAAACCTAGATGATGGTTTGATGGGTGCAGTAAACCACCGTGGCTCATGTACACCTATGTAACAAACCTGCACATTCTGCACATGTATCCCAGAACTTAAAGTATAATAAAATTAAAAAAAGAAATTAACATGGTAGAGAAATGCATATTGAAATTTTACAGAAAAAAACTCACAGTAGACAATGAGTACTAATATGTTTATTTTTTTAAGTGAGAAAACATCTAAATAAATAGTCCTTCAAAACTTTAAAAATTGTGTTTGCCTTAATGTGATTATATGCCTGCATGTTAAACTTTCTACTCATTAATACATACTTTAATTTCACAATCAAATCAGTAAATATCAAGGCTTTAACTCCCAAAGCTTTTACTCCCTGTGACTGGAACAGTCACATCTTTTTGTTTATGTCAACCCCATGAAACCCTTATAAGGCATATTTGGTAAGGGCAAGAATAAGAGACAAGTGTTGGCACATCATAAATGGTGAGATACCAACCATAATGGTAAAGTGCCTACCACTAATTCCTAAGCATACCCAGGAAGAAGAGAAGGGGAAAGTGAAAGAATATTCCAGCTAAGTAAACATTCTTTATCAAAGAGCTAGCCAATGACTTTGTAAGATATGTTTGAACACTTACATTTGCCAAAGGAAGCGAATGTAAATAGCTGAATATATTCCTGTGTCTGCTCATAAACTGACACAAAAAGAGAGACTGAATTTTGAATAGATAATTAACAATTTTTAGCACATTTTCCACAGAAAGTTCCAAATGCCCATGAATAAAATTTAACTAAATCTTTGAGAAGTAACATGCCAATTCATTAATATATTTTAAATTTTCTATTGCAACTCACTCATGCTAATTTTTGCAATTTTTATTGAAAGAAAAGTTGAGATTTTAATCACACATAATTTATTGTTCTATGTATGTGATAATAAGGAATGTGCATTTCAATTCAAATCAGAATAATAGGTCCTTGAATAATAAGTATGACCAATTTGAAATGACCTTTTATAAAATGATTTTATGTAATCAATAGTAATTTTAGGAAAATAATTGCATTTCTACCCCTTACAAGGAAATGTTATATTTAGCTTTTAGTATCTGGGTTTATGTTGTTGCCAAGAAAGTAATATGGAAAGATTTTTTTGTGTGTCTAAAATAGAGTGTAATTATATAAATTGCTATAATGGTATTTATTTTCTTATTTTTTTATGTCTAAAATTGGTGAACTAGGCCAAAGATATATAGTTAAATCACATATATTTGGTACAGTTGTGCTAATTTAGATATGTTGTGTTTTTCGTAGAACTTATTAATGAAAACTTTCATTATCATAATGCCTTTATTTTCTAATCTTTCTGATTCTATTAAAACTGTCTCATTTTAAACAATAACACTCCCTTTTAAAACATTAAAAAATTCAAGTCAGTACTTTCAACATGTCTAATGTTTCTAGCAGACAATGATATACACAAAGATGACATCGGCAACCATGGCTAACCACCTTACTCCCCTGGTCATCCCCTGGCCCCATCCAAGACCCAGTCATGTTTCCTACGGCCACAACACTGCTAGAAAACAAGAGATCTGAATGTTTGAGAAAACAGGAACTGATAAAGAAAGAGATAACTGATAAAAGAAGACTAGTAGTAGAATTAAAGGGAAAAAAGAGAAAAAGAAAAAAATATAAAAGTTTCAAGTAAAATATACTGATTTCATCTCCATCTCAATTCTAATTAATCTATGAAATTAAGTTTTTATGATATCTTTAAGATAAAGGAACTTAGTAATGAGCTACAATTTAACTTTCATTGTTGGAAAATAAAATCCAAAAAAGAAAACAATGTCAGAATCCTTTTTGTATATTTTAATAATAATATCGCAGCCATTGCAAAAGTAAGTCAAGTACCTTGTGAGGCCACAGCTGAAAATAGAGAATTAACAATGCAGCCTGAAATGCAGCTATAAGTAGTTTGCTTAATACATAAAGAGGCAAAGGAAGAAAACAAGCAACTAAATAACTAAGAGGCTGAATATTCATTCACTTGGCTCAGTGCCTCTCTAAGGTGTGTTTTTGAAGTCAACATTAATTCTCAATAACATGTACAGAGCAGCTGCTTGAAGGCATTGACTGGTTTCTGCACCTGCTGAGTTAATGTCAAAATGTCCATTTTGCTGTCCCTTTGCTATAGCAACAAACTATTCTACTATCTTGATAACTGGTTAGTCACATCCCCAAATCTAGAGTTCCACCTTTTTTTTTTTTTTTCCTCTTGCTTTTTCTCACTTCTCAGTCATGGCTATTGTCATTTGATTTTAACTTTAGCAGATAATTTCAGATGTATTCTCATGACTGCCTTTTCAGTAAAGATGTAATGTGTAAAAAGTGTGCTGCTTAAAAATAAGTCACTTACAGGAAACTAAACTGAAAAGTTCATGGAGAATCTATGATTATAAAAGCTGAGAAATTTATCATATTGTAGTCCTGTCTCTCTTTGCTCTTCATTTTGAATGAAATTTTTCATCATGGTTTTTGATTATGCATTCAATTGTAATTCTGCCTGAACACAGACCCATTCATTGCACACTGCAGATCACTCAGCTGAGGAATATAGAAAGAACATACACATGAAAATTTTCAATACAATATAAAGAGCAAATGTATAAAATTCTAAAAGGACAAAAATATTTCTTAAGAAAATCACAGATTTAAGGAGTGTTTTACTTGTACATTTAACCAGAGAACAAAAATTTGTACTGATTTGGTGCTATTTGCTATTTTATGTGATATATGCATAGCTGACCCGATTTAGATATTCAATTGCAGATTCAGATATTCAGTGATATTCCATTAGGAGATTATGATAACTTTTTATTATATAGCCTTTAACCTGCTCTATAAAGCCGTCATTTTCTTTTTATTCCTTTTTCTTAGATTCTTAGGTTTATTCTTGGCTGGAGGAAGAATAATTGCATTGGCATTTACAATTATTAAGATATAATCATGTTAAAATAAAGTTAGGTTGTATTCTGTCATTCAGTGTATCTGGCTTGAGGGAAATTATGTTTAAAAAAAAAAAAACAATAGAAAGGTGAAAGGGGCCGGGCGCGGTGGCTCAAGCCTGTAATCCCAGCACTTTGGGAGGCCGAGACGGGCGGATCACGAGGTCAGGAGATCGAGACCATCCTGGCTAACACGGTGAAACCTCGTCTCTACTAAAAATACAAAAAAAACTTAGCCGGGCGAGGTCGCAGGCGCCTGTAGTCCCAGCTACTCGGGAGGCTGAGGCAGGAGAATGGCGTGAACCCGGGAGGCGGAGCTTGCAGTGAGCCGAGATCCGGCCACTGCAATCCAGCCTGGGTGACAGAGCGAGACTCCATGGATGCAGCTGGAATCCATCATTCTTAGCAAACTATCACAAGAACAGAAAACCAAACACCGCATGTTCTCACTCATAGGTGGGAACTGAACAATGAGATCACTTGGACTCGGGAAGGGGAACATCACACACCAGGGCCTATCATGGGGAGGGGGGAGGGGGGAGGGATTGCATTGGGAGTTATACCTGATGTAAATGACGAGTTGATGGGTGCAGCACACCAACAAGGCACAAGTATACATATGTAAAAAACCTGCACGTTATGCACATGTACCCTACAACTTACAGTATAATAATAATAAATAAATTTAAAAAAAAAAAATAAAAAATAAAATGTACCATTAAGTTAAAAAAAAAAAAAAAAAAACAATAGAAAGGTGAAAGGAGCTTGCATTCGCTCTTCTGTTTCATATGAAACACTGGTTTCTCTATTAACATGGCCGTAGTTACGGCTCCTAGCAGCCAGGAGAGACCCAAAGGGAAGATCCCAAGCAGGTGATCTACTTGACTGGGTTCCTTCAGGGTGGGTTCTCCTATTCGAGAGTCAGATTACAAGCATGGCTTCAATTACACAACCACAATGTGAAGGTTTAAGAGCTTTTTTTTTCCTTACAGATTGTCAAGCTAAGCAGAGTGACCAGATGTGTCAAACAATTCTTTATCCTCGGTCCTCTGTAGCAACAGCAACTGTACACACAAAAGAAGACTTCTCCTATTTAAGGGTCATCTGAGTTGGGGTGTCCTAATTTCAAGGAGTAACTTTCTACTGAATATTTCAAACAACTCTGGCAGCAATGACAATTGAGAAGTTTGTCACCAAGCTGAGGTTAAGCAGCTGCTCCATAGAGGGACTTCACATCTATCTTGGTCAGCCTTGGCCAGACCTATGCCACAATAGACGGTGGTTTCCCCATTACTCCTAAAGCACTTACATACATACATTTTAGAAGAAGC
Organism: Papio anubis; assembly: GCF_008728515.1. Classification (NCBI taxonomy): domain Eukaryota; kingdom Metazoa; phylum Chordata; class Mammalia; order Primates; family Cercopithecidae; genus Papio; species Papio anubis. The sequence continues at coordinate 73,551,058 of NC_044978.1, forward strand.
AGTCTCTTTCAAAGAAAACAAGCAGAATAACCTAAGACATTTTAGGTAATGCTTGTGCTCAGTTGTTCAGATTGCTACATTGATATGCCATCTGTGATTTTAAATGAAATTGCTGCTCTATGAGAACCATATGGAAAAACCTTTTACCTAGAGAAAAGGAAAGAAATCATTACTTCTGAGATTTTTGAAGTAAGTCATGTCTCATTTTGAGTGCACAAAGAGATAATTTTGACTACATAAACTATATTAATTTATATCATTTATTAATGAGAAGATATGTATAGGTTTATCATAACGGAATTATTGGATAAATAAATGTATCACTTATATGTTTACTATGTACAGAAATTACACTGAAGACAGTACAAAGGTTCTATTTAAATGTGCTTTCTTTACCAAAGCACAGTTTAAAGTAACCATTAATTTAATAAGTCAAAGTATTTACATGCCTGATGCAGCCCCTGGCCTTCATTAAGTATTCTCACCAACACATATACTAATGTAGTGGTTCTAGACATTGAACATTAGAATCACCTGGGAAACTCTCAAAGATTCTGATACCAACTGAATCTCTATCTTTGGGGGAATTACCCATGGACATTATTTGTAAGAATTCCCAGGTCATTATAATGTTACACCAGGGTAGAGAACTACTGTTCTATAAAATATCCTAACTGTGTCATAACCAAGGTTTCTCTGTTCTATTTGACATAGGCAAATTCATCTGCCAAGTAAATCATCAAAGAATTCTAAAATTAGCAGTAGGGCAAAATCTATGAAATTTTTGTTCTCATGCTACTCCAATTCACTGCTTCTGTGATGGTTTCACAGATGGCTTCAACTTTCAGTGACTTTTTCACTGGTCTGATCTTAAAGAACTTTATTTTCAACAAATATTCAATAAGTTTTTATGAGAGTAAATTATGTAGCAAGTACTGTGTTATATTTTCCATACCCTAATTTTTTTCTGTACCCTAATTTATACCGTTTAAATTAAATATCTTATATTTACAATAAGATGGCAGTTGCTTTTAAGGCATGGACTAGCATTACTTATCTCCGTAAGGTAGCATAGTCTTGTGGACATACAGATTTCGATGTGGAACAATATGAAATATAAAGCCAGACGTAGCTGAGTCTGTATCCAAGTTTTGCTACTGTGTAGTCTCAAATAAGTTAATCTCTATGAAACCCAGTTTTCTTGGCTATGAAATACAGGAAATAAAAGACCTCATTGGAAAACTGTGAAGATTAAATAAGATTTAAAATGTGAAGTGCCTGCTATAGACCTTGGCATAAAAATAAAGCTTTTGCACATTCCTTCATTGATATAACAAATATTTAATTGCCTAGTCTCCAACAGTCACTTTTGTAGATACTAAGAACAGTAAGGTGAACACAAAACATACTGTCTCAGTTCTCATAGTGCTTGTATTAGGATTCTCCAAAAAGACAGAACCAATAGGATATAAATGTTGATTACACAGATAGCTAAATGATTGAAAGATGATAGATAGATAGATAGATAGATAGATAGATAGATAGATAGATAGATAGGAAACATATTAGGGAAACTGACTCACGTGGTTATGGAGGCTGAGAAGCCTCGGGAGAGACCATCTGCAAACTGGTGACCCAGAAATGATTGTAGCAAGTTCAGTCTAAGACCAAAAGCTTCAGAATCAGTAAAGCCAATGATACAGCTCTCAGTTGGAGGTCATAAATCTGGAAACCCTGGGTTCTCAGGAGTAAGTCCTAAGTCCACTAGAGCAAATCCCAGAGTTTGAAGCCTAGAGAATCTGATATTCTGATACCCTGGAGATCCTGCTATTCTGATGTCCGAGGGCAAGAGAAGAAGGGTGTCCCAGCTCTGAGGGTACGCCAACTCCCTCTGAGAGTGAGGGAGTAAGTTTGCCTTTTCTCTGGCCTTTTGTTTTGTTGAGGCTTTCAGCCTACTGGATTATGCCTGTCCATATTGAGGGCAAATCTTTACTCATTCTACTGATTCAAATGCCAATCGCTTCCCTAAACACCCTCACAGACATACTAGAAATAATGATTTACCAACTATCTAGGCAACGTTTACAGTCAACTTCTAAAATTAACCATCACAGTACTTAAATTCTTATGAGGGATACTGACAATAATAAAAAAAAGCTACATATATATATTATAAATAAATAAAGGCAGGGTAAAAGGATAGTGAAAGAGGATATTTTATTAGGTAGCTTTGTTAGTAAAGGACTCTTTTTTGAAAAAAAGATAGTTTAAACAAGTAAAATGAAGCAGATTCAGGGTTGTTGCATGTATCTTCGAGAAGACTATGTAAGGAGGAGAGAAAAGAAAGGCCCTACCATTTGAATAAAATTTACATTTTTGAGGAAGAAGGAGTTGATCATGTCTTAGATGCATTGAATTAGACAGAGTGGTAAAAAGTAAAATTGGAAAGATGACTTGGAGCAGATTATGTGAAATTACCATAAATATGCAGAGTAAACAGAACAGTGGTTCCCAGTGGTGCAAATTTTAATACACACTATTTGTAAATATCTTATAGTATATGGTATGGGAATTTAAAATTGTATATGAAATTGAGGTAGTTAATTAGGTGACCTTAGAATAAAAAGATTATGCTGGATTATCTGAATAGTGTTAATGTAGTCACAAAGGTCTTTAAATGTGAAAAGGAGAGGCAGAATAGTCAGTGTCAGGGTGATGTGGCATGAAAAACAGTGACTATTGCTTTCTTTGAAGATGAAGAAAGGTTATGAGGCAAAGGGTGTGAATAGTTGGAAGGGTCAGAGAAACAGATTCTTTCCTAGAGCTTCCACAAGGAACATAGCACCAATGACATCTTTATTTCAGCCCAGTGAAACCCGTTTTTGACGTCTGATCTCCAGAATTTATATAATAAATATGTGTTGTTTTAAGTCACTAAGTGTATGGTAATTGGCTTTAGCAGCAATATGAAACTAATACAACATGTTAAAGATGCCTTTGGTGAGTTCAGAAAAGAGAATGCCCTCATCTGATTTATGTTTTAAGAAAGTCATTTAGCTGTGATGTGGAGAGTACATTGTAGAAAACAAGGATGGAAGCAGAAAAACCACTTGGAGAATTATTTCAATAGCTTAGTAACAAGTAGTGAGAGATGATGATGTCTTGAAATAGAATGGAATAGGCTAAAGTAAGAAGGAGTAAGATTTAGGATATATCTTAATGACAAAAGAGACAGCATTTGCTTTAATGCAAGGTGCAATAGCAATGAGGAGTCTAAAACATATTCAAAATGTTTGCTTTGATCAGTAAGACAAATTGTGGAGCTATTTACTGAGATGAATTGTGACCTTAGTGTGGCATAACTAAGGTTATAATTAAACCTTATATACATAACACTTAATACCTTAACAACACAGCAAGTACTCAATAAATATCTGATGAAAACAATAAGATAAAAGTATTGAAAAAAAAGATGAAGACAATGGTAAAGTCAATAATAATGATGCAAAATAATGATGCTGATAATTGAAAAGGTAGAGGAAATATAAAACATTAATGGACCTCTATTAAATACCACAGATAAGTGTATTAAGTACCACTGTTTGATTTTTAGCTCCTAAAAATTTGTGTTACAGTTCTAGTAAGTTTTAGTCCATTTTCTACTGCTATAACAAAATGCCACAGACTGAGTAATTTATAGAATATAGAAATTTATTCAAATCGCAATTATGGAGGTCAGGGGTTCAAGTGCAAGGCACTGGCATCTGACAAGGCTTTTGTGCTGGATTATATTCCAAAGCAGGAAAGTGTAAGAATAAGCAATATGCTAGACAGAACTAACCCACTCCTGGGATAATGGCAATAATCCATTGCACTCACAATCTAATCATCTCGTAAAGATCCTGCCCCTTAACACTGTTACAATGACAATTAAATTTCAACTTTAGTTTTGGAGGAGATGTAAAAATAATAGCATGAGTCATTTTAATGAGACAAAAACAGATTGTATCATTGGATACCTATGTAGATTTTATTGATGGTTAGGATTTTCTCTCAACTTATCATATTAAAATGAAATTTTCTTTTTTTTTTTTTTTTTTTTTTTTTTTTTTTTGAGACAGAGTCTCGCTGTGTCGCCCAGGCTGGAGTGCAGTGGTGCGATCTCGGCTCACTGCAAGCTCCGCCTCCTGGGTTCACGCTATTCTCCCGCCTCAGCCTCCGAGTAGCTGGGACTACAGGCGCCCGCCACCTCGCCCGGCTATTTTTTTGTATTTTTAGTAGAGACGGGGTTTCACCATGTTAGCCAGGATGGTCTCGATCTCCTGACCTCGTGATCCACCCGCCTCGGCCTCCCAAAGTGCTGGGATTACAGGCTTGAGCCACCGCGCCCGGCCTAAAATGAAATTTTCATATCACATTTAACTGAAAATTAATTTCTGCTATCTTATATAAATCTATTATGTCTCCATAATAAACAGAAATACTCTAAGAAGGTCTGTACATATAAACTTTGTTAATGATAAGCACAGGATCAATTAGAGTAGAAACTTTGCTTAGCTAACTGCTGTGTTTCTACCACCAAAAAAGGCAGAATACATATAAAGTTCTCAATAGCGTTGTTGATAAAATGAATAAATATCTTGTCTAATCTGTGCTCCTTCAGCATTGCCTAAACGATGCAAATATGAGAGTGATTTAAGTCACCAATATGTTGAATAAATTAAGTTTGATTTATATTCTACATAAGTAATACCAGACATATTTATGAGAAAAACATAGATCAAATTCTAGACTTAAAGTTCAGAATTTATGAAGAAGGAAATTGCTTGGGTGTGGAATATTGTATTCATTTTAGGCATACATTGCAAAAATAATAATATATGATTTGGCTTTAATATTGAGTTGATAAATACACTTCTAATTTTATTTCTAATCTCACAATAAAAAATATCTTGTGAAACAAACACTTCATTACTTTTGCTTGAAGAACTACAGAAAAAAATTAGATATTTAAGTGTGCAGAACACAGTTAATATTCTGTTAGTGAGACTTCAAATGTATAATTGTTCTTTATCTTTAGTGTTTTCAATTTCCACATTCATAACATAAGGTACAGCCCAAGCCAAAACCACCAAACATTTTAAAATATTTTTTAAACGTGATTTTTGAATTTTTTTGTTTGTTTGTTTTTTTGTTTTGAGACGGAGTCTTGCTCTGTTGCCAGGCTGGAGTGCAGTGGCACAATCTCGGCTCACTGCAAGCTCCGCCTCCCGGGTTTACCCCATTCTCCTGCCTCAGCCTCCTGAGTAGCTGGGACTACAGGTGCCCGCCACCACACCCAGTTAATTTTTTGTATTTTTAGTAGAAACAGGGTTTCACCGTGTTAGCCAGGATGGTCTCGATCTCCTGACCTCGTGATCCGCCCACCTCGGCCTCCCAAAGTGCTGGGATTACAGGCGTAAGCCACCACACCTGGCCGATATTTTGAATATTTTTAAAAAATTTCTATTAATAATAAAATAGTGTTGAAAATAAGATTAGGAAGAATCATGTTAATACTGATTTTAATTCTTAATCATAGTTCAATTTAAATGTCTTACTTTAATAATTTTAATAACTTTGATTTATAATTATTTAAAGGTCACTTATTAATGGCAATATTTATTTATTATAAATCTGTTAGTGAAATTTAAAAAAATGTAAAACCAATATGAAATTGTGTGTGATTGAAATTGTAACATGACTGATTTGTGTATCAAGTAAAAAAAGCAAAACTGTTCCATCTTTTAAGTATGTTGCACATATCTATTGCTGAGTGGTTTTATCCTGCTAAGCTCTAGTCAGAATTTCTAAAATTACTGAAATAATACTAACTTCAAAAGATAAATGGCATATTAGTTTGAAAATTTTACTGAAGGCACATGTAGAAAGCAAAACTTCTTTTGGAATTGAGAGGATAAATTATCACACGTCATTGAATCTGCTCTTCATGTACACATATAAGGATAGGATAAATTGTCATGAGCACTGCAGAAATGGTACAGTATAAGGTGATGATAATACAGAAGCTAAAAAATGCCCATTTTTTACTGATAATATAGGACTAAATGCTGTTCATTACTGCACTTCGACATTATACTTTTTCTATTGACACACTCATCAAATGTGGGATAAAAATAAAGGTATAATATGAACAGTGTAATAATGTTCAGAAGTACTCTTTAGGAACTTACTACTATCTTTATTGTATTTTTCTGTCTGGAATGCCATAGCAAAATGTCACAGACTGTGTAACTTAAATAATATAAATTTGTTTTCTCATATATCTGAAGGCTAGAATGTTCATGATCAAAATTCTAGCAGAGTTCACAGGTTCTCTTCCTGAGTTACAGGTGACCATTTTCTCACTGTGCACTCTTATAGCCTTTCTTTAGAGTGTGAATGTGGAGAGAGAAATAATGTGAGCTCTGTGATATCTATTTTTTAAGGACACTAATCCATTTGGATCAAGACCCCACTTTATAAACTCACTTAACCTTAATTACCTCCGTATAGAGCCTCTCTCCAAATATAGTCACATTGTTCATTAGGGTTTGAATACATAAGTTTGTAGAGGCATAACTGAGGAAATAACATTTTTCATATCACCTCCCCACCAAATTTTGATCTATTTATACTCAAAATACCTTTGCCCCACTCCTATGTCCCCTACACCTTTAGTTCATTCAAACATCAAATTTAAATTTTAAAGTTCAAGTTCTTATCTACATAAGTAAATGAGATATAGGTGACACACGAGGTACAATTCATCCTGTGGCAAATATTTTCTCTAGCTGTGAACCTGTGAAACCAGACAAGTTATGTGCTTCCAAAATACAATGGTGGGACACTCATGGGATAGATATTTCCATTCCAGTGAGGACAGTATAAATAAAGAAAAGGTACAAGGGGTCCCAAGCAAGTCTAGAACCCAGAAAATAATATTTCATTTGATATTAAGATTTAAAAAAGCACACACAAAAAAATCCTGTTTGTTTTGATGTTCTGTCTTCCAATTCCATTGCGGGTAGAGATGCTACTCTCAGCGAGGATGGAGAGGTCTTTTTCATTGGCAAAGAAGACTCATTAGAACAGTGGAGCACAATGTTCCCGGCTTCATAAGATTTTTTCCACTAATTCACATACAACATTAAGGATCTCATTCCTACACAATCCATGCCTTCACTTGAAAAGTAAACACCCTACAAGACTTGAAGTTCAGTTTGCATTTTAATTCAGTCAATCACACCATGAGATTATGGGTTTAATTTTCAGCAACCTCAGCTCTAAGGATCCAGGAAATAAATGTCTTCTTCAAGGCATATGTAGAAGCTTTCAGAGCACTTATGAGATATTTGAACTGGTAATTCAAAAACATGAACTCACCCTTATTTTTCCCCACTTTGTTCAATTACATGATGAACAACCAGTAAGTCTCATTATAGTCATAACTTAAATATATTGCACCTATGGTTCCAGACCACTGCAATAAGGCAAGTATCACAACAAAGTAATTTACACCATGTTTTTGGTGTCTCAGTGCATATAAATGTTGTATTTACACCATTCTATTAATAAGTGTAAATAGCATTATGTCTAAAAAACAAACTACATACCTTAAATATACTTTTTCTCTAAAAAATTCTAATTATCATCTGATCTTTAGCAAGTTGTAATTTTTATGGCTGGCAGAAGCTCTTACCTTGATAATGATGGCTACCGACAGATCGAGTTGGTGATTGTTAAAGGCTGAGGTGGCTGTGACAACTTTTAAAAATAAGATAACAATGAAGTTTGCTATATTGATGTACTCTTCCTTTCACAGATTTTTTTCTCTACAGCATGCAATACTGTTTGATAGCATTTTACCAACAATAGAACTTCTTCAAGAATGGAGTCAATCCTCTCAAACGCTGCCATTGTTTTATCTACTACGTTTATATAATATCTAGGATTCTTTGTTTTCATTTACACAATGTTCACATCTTCAACAGGAGTAGATTGCCAATTAAGAAATTGCTTTATTTACCCACCTGTAAGAAACAACTCCTTATCCTTTAAAGTTCTGTCATGAGACTTCAGCAATTCAGTCCCGTCTTTAGACTTTACTTCTAATTTTAATTCGCTTATGATGCCGTTTCCACTACATCTGCAGTTATTTCTCTCATTGAAGCCCTAAACCTCTCACTCAACCATGAGGATTGTAATATAGTTCTTCCAAACTCTTATGAATGTTGATATTGTGACCTCCTCTTATGAATTATGAATTTCCTTAGTGTTATCTAGAATGGTAAACACTTTCCAGAAGGTTTTCAATTTACTTTGCTCAGGTACATCAGAGAAATTACTCTTTATGGCAGTTATAGCCTTATGAAATATGGAATATATCTCTTAAAGAATAAAACTTGAAAATCAAATTTACATTTCGATCCATGGGCTGCCTAACCAATGTTGTGTCAGCAGACATGAAAACAACATTAATCTTCTTGTACATGTCCATCAGGTTCTTGGGTGACCAAGTGCATATCCACTGAGCACTAACATTCTAAAAATATAAAAAATAAGTATCTTTTTCCCTGAGCACAAGGTCTCAAAAGTGAGCCTAAAGTATTTAGTAAATCATGCCGTAAACCGATGTGCTGTCAGACAGTCTTCTTCTATTTATAGAGCACAAGCAGAGTAAATTTAACATAATTCTTAAGGGCCCTGGGACATTTACAATTTCAAATGGTAATTGGTTTAAATTAAAATTATCAGCTGTATTAGGCCCTAACAAGAGAGTCAGCATGTCTTTGAAGCTTTGAAGCTAGGCATTGAGTTCTCCTCTTCAACTATGAAAGATCTAGATGGCATCTTCTTCCAATAAAGAGTTGTTTAGTCTACATTGAAAATCTGCTGTTTAGTGTAGTTAACTTCACAATTATCTTAGCTAGATCTTCAAGCTTCTGTATCTGCACCTCACACTTCTATGTTTTGGAAACTGTTTCTTTCCTTAACCTCATGAACCATTCTCTGCTACCTTCCAACTTTTCTTCTTCAGCATCTTCACTTCTCTCGGCATCCTTAGAATTGAAGGTATTGGTCATTGCTCTTAGGGTTTAATTAGGCTTTAATTTAAGATAATGTGGCTGGTTTGATCTTTTATCTTTACCAATCATACTTTCTATTAGTGGAAAGTTGGCTTCACTTTCTTTTTCACTCTTGTGTTCACTCAAGTAACACTTTAAATTTTCTTCAATAACTTTTCCTTTGCATTCACAACTTGATGTTTGGTGCAAGAGAACTACTTTTTGACCTATTTCAGCTTTTGACACGCCTTCCTCACTGAACTTAATTACTTCTAGCTTTTGATTTAAAATGAGAGATGAGCAACTCTTCCTTTCACTGGAACACTTAGAGGTGATTGTAGAGTAATTAATCAGTCTAAATTCAAATTTCAATATTGTTGTGTCTTAGAGAATAGAAAGACCCAAAGAGAAGTAGAGAGATGAGTGCACAGCCAGTCAGTGGAGCAACCAGAACACAGACAACATTTATCAATTAAGTTTGCCATCTTATATGAGTGCAATTTGTGGCACCTCAAAACAAATGAAGTCATAACCTCAAAAACCACTGATCAGCAATCATCATAACAGATATGATAATAATGAAACAGTTTGAAATATTGTAAGTATTGCCAAAATGTGACATAGAGACACAAAATGAACACATGCTGTTAGAAAAATGGAATGGGTAGACTGGCTCAAAACAGTGTATTCACATACTGTTAGTTTGTGAAAAATGCAATATTTAAGAAGCGCAATAAAGTGAAGTGCAATAAAATGAGTTATTCCTGTGTATTCATTAGTCTGCCAAACATGTTTAAAAATATCACCAAAATCTTTGCTTCTTTTAAATGATTGATTAGAAGTCTCCATTGGTGAGATTTTGCATGTCTCTATTGCCAGATCACAGAATGAACTATTAATATTCTCCTTATACTGCAAACAGAGTCATTAATGTCTTCAATTTTAATCATGTTAGAGATCCAATGCCAGAAATCTTGGAGTCAACTCAGGAAACTCATCTTTAAATTGCATTCCTCTTCTACCACTCTTGGTAACAAAATCTATATTAGTTTACTTGGACTGCCAAAACAAATCACAGACTATGTAATTTAAAAAACACAAATTTATCTTCCCACAGGACTGAAGGCTGTAAAGTTTCAGATCAAGGTTCTAACAAGGTTGTGTTTCTGATGAAGGTTCTCTTCCTAGCTTGCAAACTGCTGCCTTTTCCCTATGTCCCAACATGAACATTCCTTGGTGCATGTACATGGAGAGAGACAGAGATAGACACCACACACACACACATACACACACACACACACACACACACACACACACAGAGAGAGAGAAAGAGAGAGAGAGAGAGAGCGAGAGCTGGTGTTTTTTTCTTTTCTTTTTTTTTTGAGACGAAATTTTGTTGCCCAGGCTGGAGTGCAGTGGCGTGATCTTGGCTCACTGCAACTTCTGCCTTCCGGTTCAAGTGAGTCTCTTCCCTCAGACTCCTGAGTAACTGGGATTACAGGCATGTGCCACCACACCAGGCAACTTTTTTTTTTTTTTTTTTTTTTTTTTCCAGTACAGACAAGGTTTCACCATGTTGGCCAGCTTGGTCTCGAACTCCTGACCTCAGATGATCCACCCGCCTCAGCCTCCCAAAGTACTGGGATTACAAGCATGAGCCACCATGTCAGCCCAGTGTTTTTTCTTATAAGGACACTAACCCCATCTGATCAATGTCCCACTTTCATAACTACCCTTAAGTTTGAATAACTCCTTCAAGAACCTATCTCCAAATACAGTTAAGGGAATTAAGTCTTCAACATATTAATTTGGGAGCGAGCACAATTTAGTTCATATCATTTGGGAACATAATTTAATGATGACAACTAGCTTTTATGCAGCAATACATGCCATTCACATTTAATTTGCTGGTATTATTATTACCTAATCTTTTAAATCTGTGGGACTAAATGGCATCATCATCATCATTAATCACAATTTCAATTTCAAAAGGTGGAAAATGTATTCAAGGGATGCTTAATAACATGTTCAAGTTTATGCAACTTTTATTTGAAGAAATTTGGATCTAAAGTAGTCTGTTTGACTGAAGCAATTTGTGATCTGAATTACTAACTTGTAATGTCTTTAAGGGAGATCCTGTAAAATAAGAAGAAAAAATATTTTGTGAGAACTTTAATCAAGAAATTATTATTTCTCAGGCCAAGGAGAATTTCAAAGAGTTTTATTACAATTAAGACATTTAGGTAATTTTTAAATTTATTCCAGTATTATGATTACAAGGTGAATATTGTTTAGTTATATTAACATTGAGCAATTTTTATGTAAGAAAGAATTTTAAAAACTTAAAACCTTGTAGTATTCATTAAAATGATTTTCATTTTACTATTATAATTTAATTATTTTTGCTGTCTGACTAAGTATCTGTTGTGTTATAAAGAGGAATATTGTGATCCTACCTTGATTTCTGGTCCTTAATATCAAAAAGTTCATTTTTTAAAATATAAATTAATTTTGTATTTCAATAGGTTTTGAAGGAACAGGTGGTATTTGGTTACATGAATACTTTCTTTAGTGGTTATTTCTGAGATTTTGGTGTACCCACCACCCAAGCAGCATACACTATACCCATTGTGTAATCTTTTGTCCAACACCCCCCTCCCACCATTTCCTCTGAGTCTCCAAAGTCCATCGTATCATTCTTATGCTGTTGTGTCCTCATAGCTTAGTTCCCACTTATAAGTGAGAACTTACGATATTTGGTTTTCCATTCCTGAGATACTTCAGTTACAATAATAATCTCCAATTCCATCCAGTTTGCTGTGAATGCCATTATTTCATTCCTTTTTATGGCTGAGTAGTATTCCATGGTATATGTATATTACATTTTCATTATCCAGTCTTTGATTGGTGGATATTTGGGCTGGTACCATATTTTTGAAACTGCAAATTGTGCTGCTATAAGCTTCGTGTGCAAGTATATTTTTTGTTTAATAACTTTTATCCTCTGGGTAGATACCTAGTGGCGGGATTGCTGGATCGAATGGTAGATCTACTTTTAGTTCTTTAAGGAATCTTCATACTGTTTACAGAGTGATTTTACAGGCTTACATTCCCACCAACCGTGTAAAAGTGTTCCCTTTCACCACATCCACACCAATATCTATTATTTTTTTATTTTTCGATTATGGCCATTCTTGAAGAAGTGAAGTGGTATCATACTGTGGTTTTGATTTTCATTTCCCTGATCATTAGTGATGTTGAACATTTCTCCATATGCTTGTTGGTCATTTGTATATCTTCTTTTGAGAACTGCCTTTTCATGTCCTTAGCCCAGTTTTTGATGGGATTGTTTGTTTTTTTCTTGCTGATTTGAGTCCTTTGTAGATTCCTGATATTAGTCCTTTGTTGGATGTATAGATTGTAAAGATTTTCTCCCACTCTGAGGGTTGTCTGTTAACTGTACTGATTATTTCTTTGCTGTGAAGAAGCTTTGTAGTTTAATTAAGTCTCATCTACTTATCTTTGTTTTGTTCCATTTGCTTTGGGCTCTTGGTCATGAAGTCTTTGCCTAAGCCAATGTCTAGTTATGCTATATGTCCTGTAGAAAAAAGTGTCAAGTATCTGAGAGCATATATTAAAATCACTGCAGTTATTGATAAATATTATAGGAAATATATTGTGTGGCTATACAAATATGTAGATTTTTAGTATTTCAGTGTCGACAATATTTTTAGTGAAAATAGAAAGCTTTATTCATCTCTCTGCAAGAGGGCATTTTATTTCTTCTTGCTTTAGCAAAATTGCTAGAACATCCAGCAAAATGTTAAATTGAAGTGGTGATATAGGACACCCCTGCCCTTCTCTTCATCTTAGGGAGAAAGCTTTCATTCTTTCACCATTCTTTATGATGTCATTATTGTTTTCTTGCAGATATTTTTTAGTAGGTTACAGGATTTGCCTTCTAATTTGCTGTAAGTTTTTATCATAAATAAGTCTAGAATTTTGTTGAATGCTATTTTTGCATTACCTGATACGACATTTAATAAGTTTCTTATTTAACCTGTTGATGTGGTGAAAATACAGTGACTAATTTTTCAAATATTGAATCAGTTTTTCATTCTGTGGATAAACTCCATTTAGTCATAACGTACTACCTTTTAATGTATTGTTGGACTCAAATTGCTAGTATTTTATTAAGGACTTTTATATGTGTGATGTTGGTCTCCAGTTTTGTTTTGTTTGTTTGTTTGTTTGTTTTTTGCATTATTTTTGCTATGAGAGTAATGCAAACCTTATAAAATAAGCTTGTATGTGATGTCTCTTCCTCTATAGACTGAAATGGAATGTAAATTGGTAACATATTGTTTTTATATGTTTAGTAAAATTTGCTGACATAGCCAACTGCACCAGAAATTTAGAAAACTTTCAAGTATCAATTTATTTAAGATACAGGACTATGCAGATACATATTTTTTTCTTGGATAACAGTTTATGTTGTTCAAATAATTCATCTATTTCAGCTAAGTTGTTGAATTTATGGTCATAGAGTTGTTTGTCATATACTTTTTTTTTTTTTTTTTAATTTATTTATTATTATTATACTGTAAGTTGTAGGGTACATGTGCATAACGTGCAGGTTTGTTACATATGTATACTTGTGCCCTGTTGGTGTGCTGCACCCATCAACCTCGCTTCTGGCCAGCATCAGATATAACTCCCAATGCAATCCCTCCTCCCCATCCCTCCCCCATGAGATAGGCCCCCGTGTGTGATGTTCCCTTCCCGGTCCAAGGATCTCATTGTTCAGTTCCCACCTATGAGTGAATGGCGTGCCAGTTTTCGTTCTGTGATAGTTTTGTTAAGAATGATATTCAGCTGCATCCATGTCCCTACAAAGGACACAAACTCATCCTTTTTTATGGCTGCATAGTATTCCATGGTATATGTGCCACATTTTCTTAATCCAATCTGTCACTGATGGACATTTGCTGATTCCGCGTCTTTATGACAGAATAGTGCCAATAAACATACGTAGCATGTGCCTTAGAGAGCAGCATAATGGTATCCCGGTATATACCCAGTAATGGGATGGCTGGGTCATATGGTACATCTAGTTTTAGATCCTTGAGGAATCGCCATACTGTTTTCCATAATGGTTGAACTAGTTTACAATCCCACCAACATGTAAAAGTGGCCCTGTTTCTCCACATCCCTCTCCAGCACCTGTTGTTTCCTTGACTTTTAATGATCGCCATTCTTAAATTTAAAAAGTATGGTAACTGTGGTTTTGATTTGTACTTCTCTGATGGCCAGTGATGATGAGCATTTTTCATGTGTTTGTTGGCTGTATGAATGTCTTCTTTTGAGAAAATGTCTATTCACATCCTTTGCCAAATTTTTTGATGGGTTGTTTGTTTTTTTCTTGTAACTTGTTTGAGTTCTTTGTAGGTTCTGGATATTAGCCCTTTGTCAGATGAGTAGAGATTGCAAAAATTTTTCCCATTCTGTGGTTGCCTGTTCACTCTTGATGGTAGTTTCTTTGCTGTGCAGAAGCTCTTTAGTTTAATGAGATCCCATTTGTCAATTTTGGCTTTTGCTGCCGTTGCTTTTTGGTGCTTTGTGACATGAAGTCTCTTTGCCCATGCCTATGTCCTGAATGGTACTACCTAGGTTTTCCTTTCTAGGATTTTATGGTATTAGGGTCTAACATTTAAGTCTCTAATCCATCTTGAATTAATTCTCGTATAAGGAGGCGAAAGGATCCAGTTTCAGCTTTCTACCATGGCTAGCCAATTTTCCCAGCAATCTGTTTATTAAATAGGAATCCTTTCCCATTTCTTTTGTTTTTCTCAGTTTGTCAAACATCAGATGGCTGTAGATGTGTGGTATTATTTCTGAGGACTCTGTTCTGTTCCATTGGTCTATATCTCTGTTTTGTACCAGTACCATGCTGTTTTGGTTACTGTAGCCTTGTAGTGGCAGTTTTCAGCTTCTCTGTAGCGTGATGCCTCCCAGCTTTGTTCTTTTGACTTAGGATTAATCTTGAGATGCGCGGGCTCTTTTTGGTTCCATATGTCCTTGCAAAGAAGTTTCTTTCCAAATTTTGAAGAAACCACGGTAGCTTGATGGGGATGGCATTTAAATCTACAAATTATCTTTGGGTAGTAAGGGCCATTTTCACGATATTGATTCTTCCTATCCATGAGCATGGTATGTTCTTCCATTTGTTTGTGTCCTCTTTTATTTCACTGAGCAGTGGGTTTGTAGTTCTCCTGAAGAGTCCCATCCCTTTCGTAAGTTGGATTCCTAGGTATTTGATTCTCTTTTGAAGCAATAGAACAAAGTTCATTCATGATTTGGCTCTCTGTTTGTCTGTTACTGGTATAAGAATGCTTGTGATTTTTGCACATTAATTTTGTATCCTGAGACTTTGCTGAAACTATTCCAATCAATAGAAAAAGAGGGAATCCTCCCTAACTCATTTTATGAGGCACAACATCATCCTGATACCAAAGCTCATAGAGATGGGTTAACAAAAAAGAGAATTTTAGACCAATATCCCTGATGAACATCGATGCAAAAATCCTCAATAAAATACTGGCAAACCGGATTCAGCAACACATCAAAAAAGCTTATCCACCATGATCAAGTGGGCTTCATCCCTGATGCAAGGCTGGTTCAACATTCGCAAATCAATAAAACATAATCCAGCATATAAACAGAACCAAAGACAAGAACCACATGGTTATCTCAATAGATGCAGAAAAGGCTTTGACAAAATTCAACAGCCCTTCATGCTAAAAAACGCTCAATAAATTGGTATTGATGGAACGTACCTCAAAATAAATAGCAAGAGCTATTGGCATAAAACCCACACAATATCATACTGAATGCGGCAAAAACTGGAAAATTCCCTTTGAAAACTGGCACAAGACAGGGATGCCCTCTCTCTCACTCACTCCTATTCAACATAGTGTTGAAGTTCTGCTAGGGTACTAGGGCAAGAGAAAGAAATCAGGGGGCTCTCATGTAAAAGAAGAAGTCAAATTGTCCCTGTTTGTGATGACATGATTGTATATTTAGAAACCCTATTGTCTCAGCCCAAAATCTTCTTAAGCTGATAAGCAACTTCAGCAAAGTCTCAGGATACAAAATTAATGTGCAAAAATGTCATATACTTTTTTATTATGCTTTTATAGTCTCTGAGATCAAGGATAATGTCTCTTATTTCATTTCTGATACTAGTAATTTGTGTCTTGTTTTTTCATGGTCAATTTGGCCAGAAGTTTATGAATTTTGTTAATCAGTATTGGTTTCATGAGTTTTTACCATTTTTATCTTTTCAATTTTATTGTTTTCTTCTCTAACATGTATGTCTTCTTCCATCTTCACGGGTTTTTTGTTGTTGTTGTTGTTGTTTAATTTTATTTTTGTTCTGGAGTCTTCTGATAGGAGTTTGACATAGTGGCTTTAGAACTTTTCTAATATACATATTGATTACGCATTTCCTTTCAGCACTGCTTTTGCTTCAGCCAACATATTTTAATATGTTGTATTTCTAATATGTTGTATTTCTCTTTTTATGTAATTCAAACTACTTTTCAGTGTCTTTTGAAACATTTTGGCTCAAGGGATATATAGAAATATGTTGTTAAATTTCTAAATATTTGGGGAGTTTTTCTGATATCTTCTTGTAATTAATTTCTAATTTAATACTTTGATGTTTCAACAAAATGCTTTGTAAAATTTCTCTTACTTTCCATTTGCTAAGATATAAAGTTTATAAATGTTCTACTATGGACACTGTTTTTAATAGCCATTAAATCAAATTAGAGAAAAGATTTCAGGCCATCCATATCATTCCTGATTTTCTGACTACTTATTCTCTTAACTAATGAAAGAGGAGAGTTGAAGTCTCCAAATACAGTTGTGGAATTGTCTGTTTCTCCTTTTCTATCAACCATTATTTGCCTAACATTTTTCGTTAGATGAAGATGCATTTAGGATTATTTCTTCTTGGAGGACTGATTCATTTTTCACTACGGAATGTCTCTATTCATTCCTACTACCATTCTTTGTTCTTGACTTGGCTTAAGATAAATATATATCTTTTAGTTTTCTTTTGCTTAATGTTTTCATGGAACATATTTTTAAACCTTTTAATTTTTACCTATGTGTTTTCACATTCAAAGACAGGCTCTTGTAGAAAAAAATATAGTTTTTTTTTTTTTTTCTTATATGTCCAATAAGTTCTTGGTAGGATTAAACTATTGAATTTGAAGTATTGATAGTGTTGGATTAAATATACCATCCAGCTAGTTGTTTTTCATTTTGCTCTATTTTTTCTGTTTTTCCCTTTTTTCTGCCCTCCATCAGTTTAGCTGAATATATTTATGATTTTGTTTACCTCATCTGTTAATTTATTATGTGTATCTATTTTTCTTAATATTTTGTGGTTACCCCAGTTTTCAATGTATTGTAAAAACAATTTGAATACTTTATTACTTAATATTATGTTTCTTGTGTAATATTAAAAACTTTATAATACATATTTTCAGTTAATACCTCCCATCCTTTCTGTCATTATATTCATATATTTCACTCTTATATAAGTTATGAACACATACTACATTGTTACACTTATTGCTTGAAGCAATCATTTATATGTTAGAGGAATTTAAAATTATAAAAAAAATATATTTCTTAATCTTCATTTATCCCGTATGTGATACTCTTCAATAGTTTGTTCAGGTCAGTGTTTCTAATGGTTGTGTTCTTTCTGACTGAATACTTTTTTAATACTTCCTATAAATCAGGTCTTCAAAAACTCCAGTTTGAGGAATATTTTCATTAAGCATAGAAGTCTCATTTGGCAGTCTTTTTACTTTTCTTTCAGCACTTTAAACGTGTCTTGGTTGTAGAGTTTATCTTGGTTATAGAACAAAACCAAATATTTGTCTTGGTTGTATAGTTTCTAACAAACAACCTATTATAGCTATTATCCTTTATCACTTTTTAGGTAATATGTGTTTATACTCCAGCCGCCTTCACTTTTTTCTGTCATACATTTTCTTTAACAATTTGAATAAATGCTTCGGTTTGCCTTTTGGGATTTTTTTTTCTTTTTGATATTTTTTCCCCTTGATATTCTCTGAACTTTCTGATTCTGTAAATTGGTGCTTGCCATTAAAAACTTGTCATTTATTATTTCTTCAAAATTTTTTCATTGCTATTTTTTTCCTTTCTGGGAAGAGATTTTAATCATACATACATTAAAACTCTTGCTATGGTCATACAGTTATTGCATGCTCTGTATCTTCCCTAACCCCCCTACCGTCTTTCTTTTTTCTCTTTGTATTTTAATCTAAGTAGTTTCTAGTGACCTATTTTCAAACTTACTCATTTTTTCTTTGTGTGTTGAGTCCACTGATAAGCTCATTAAAGGCATTCTTCACCTCCATTACTGTAGTTTTGATTTCCAGTATTTCTGCTTGAGGCTTTCTACTAGTTTCCATCTGTTTCCTGAAATTAGATATCTGGTATTGTGTGTTATCTACCTTGTTTAGTGTAAACTTTACATATTAATTCTACTTAATTTATATTTCCTGCCTGACAGTTAAAATATCTACGAAATATCTGAGCCTGAGTTTAATTATCCCTCTGTCTTTTCTGACTGGAATTTTCTTGCTTTTTTGTATGCCTTGTAACTTGGGCTGAAAGCTAGAAATGTTGTATAAGATAAAAACTGAGATACCTATTGCTTTCTGCACAAAGATGAGTATGTCATTCCTTCTAATAGGCTTTTAGTGTGAGCTTTCATGGTTATGTGGTCACAAGTTGAGATAGTTTTGAGTGTTGTTTTCTCATTGCCTTTAGGTCTTCAAATTAAACTCTAGGTCTTCCCTTTGTGATTCACACCAAGCCACTGGCACTTGCAACTTTCCCAAATACATTTTGACTGCATTTTTACTTCATGTTTGTATGTTTTCAGGAGTGAGCTAGGGAGGTCATTCTTTGATGTTCTGATAAATCTCAGTCTGAAGTACGCCCTGTGAAAACAGGTCTTAGGGTTTGGCCTTCACAAGTATTCCTGCCATTCTCTAAAAGTAATCCTTGGCCTAGCAGGTATATCTGTCCTTTTCCAAGTATGAGGTATGTCTCTCTTTCATTTGCTGTGCCTCTTCTTCCATCAGCAGTGGGTTTACATGGTTTCCCCAGTACCTTCAGGTTATAGTCTAGTTTCCATTCACCCTGCAATGTGAGACTACTGTTTCACTGAGTAGATAACAGACAAAAGAAATTTGCTGTGGGGGCTGTTCTCCTGCTCCCCAACTCCAGTGAATAGCTTACCAGTGCCCTCAGGATGATTTTATTTTCTTGGACTTCTTTCTACACATAAAAGCTTCTGTTTCATACGGGAGAGAATCTGGGCTGATTTTGGCAGTGCCTATTATTCCTTGACCCAGCAACATTGAGAAAATTGAATTTGTTTTGTTTTGTTTTTTAAGATTCTCATCAGTATTTCCACGATCTGCTTTGGGTTCCTGAAGAAAAGCAGGTGTTTCTCCAGATAGGAGAATGTATCCCCCCAAATTTCATGTTATTTTTGTCTGGTGACCTCAGATCTCTGATGACATCATGCGAGGGTTGTATTTCTTTCTCCTTGTTGTGTGGAACAATACTCTTTCTAGCTCTCATCTGTAAGCTAAAGTCCTGTGTCCTTTCTGAGGCTTTCAATGTTGTTTTGTTCAACAAATACTATTTTTTTTTTTAAGATTTGGAATGTCTTCTTCATATTAAGGAAAATAATTTAACAGAATATTCTCCAATTTTAGAGAAATTATTGGCTAAGGATGTGGAGCTATCCACATACAAGGAGATTGTAAGCTCAAATTCTATAATCAGAAAAATCTGATTATAATGCTTGCTTTGCCACTGCCAAGTTGTTTGACATGTGAAAAATGAGAGAACATAGAGCATATTGATGTAAATCCTAAGAAAGCTAGTTTGTGTGAAGTGCTGAGCATAGGACCTATAGTGTGGTAGATATTCAGTAAACATTAGATGTCATTATAATTACCAGCACAAATATAATATACATCTTCTACAAAGGTTTTAAACAAAAACATCCCCAAAATTCTAAATATTGAGTTATAAGACTAAAAATAGTCTTACATATTCTATACAAACATTTATATTTATATTTCATATTGATGTCTGCTGAATGAGCATTGCGTGAAACTTCTACAGCAATCTAGCTGTCTATGTAGTAACTGTTTAATAAAGACATATGTTGTACCCTCATCTGTACCCACACACTTACATTGTTCATATAGTAAATTGCCACATGAAGCACAATGAAATTACTGAAAATGCATAATTTTTTTTGCTGCTGATGCAGATATTAAATTAGGAGCTCACAGAAGAGGCATATACAGTTTATAGTGGATCTTTATTATTAGTGGGTTCTTACTGTATAAAGTTTTTTTGTAATCCCCAAATCAATACAGTGCTTTCATGGTCATTTGCAGACATTCATGGAGTAGTAAAGTTTAAGTGAGCCTAGGAGCATGTTAGCAGTTAAGTCAAACAAGGCAATTTGTCTAAGATCTCATACAAAGGTTACCAGAAGATGGAGATGGTAAGGAGCAGTGCAAAGGAGTGCAAGAAGCTCCAGCTCTGAAGACAACTGGACAGGATTTGAATCTCAACTCTGACACCTTCAGTAAGGTACTTCAGACAAGTCACTTAATACTTCTGATTCTAATTTTCTTTTTTATAAAGAATACAGAATCTACCAGGATGAGTTTTTTTTTTTTCCTAGAAATTAAGATTATACTCCGTAGGTGATTTGTACAGGTATGTCGGTGTGTAGACACAGACATAGATATAGGTAGATAAATGTATAGATATATAATTTCCCCTAGGAGCAAGAATGAAGTAATCAGTAACTCAACATTCACAGCAACTTTATAGAACATGACTACTGCAAATAATGAGAATTGACTATATGTCTTTATGAAAAATAATGTGTGGCTTAAATATGCATATGATTAGTTGACTCATTTCTCCTGGATAAGACTTCAGAGTCTAAAAAGGACTACACATTTAGATACACATGCACATATGAGCATTGAGAGATAGAGGAGAGGATCACAGTGAGAATTTCAGGGTATAGGAAGCCTTAGGTGAGAATTTGAGTCATTTGGATTTGATATGCTAGGCAATACAGAAGCAGCAAGAGGTTTTAACCAAGAGAATAAAATGCTAAAAGCAATGTTTGGAGAGTATTAATCTGTCTGATAAACGCAAAAAAAAGAGAGATTGGAGAATGTTCTGTGGTAGACAAATAGAAAAGATGAACGTGAAATTCAATTAACAGAGAGAAGTTGATAAACAAGGTGACTGATAGGAGATAAAACAGTGATAGAAGTCAAACTAATGCTAAATTTGTGACCCAGGGTAAGTGGAAAGAATAGTAATGATGTTGATAGAATTGTGAATTTAGAAAGCAGAGCAGGCAGAGAAGACAGATGTACAATAAGACATCTGAACAGCTGGTGTTTTTCATTTTAAATGAAAGCAAAAGAAATACTATCAGGATGCACCAACACACAGCTGAATTCTAAGGCATAAAAGTAGAAAGCAGAGAAACAAGAGTGGCAAACAGACCAAAATGATGCACAACCCAACAGAGATGAACTGTTCTTTTTGATCAATGACTTAGCAGGGGTTGCTAACTCTGCCAAATTACCACTGAAAAAAAGTGAAATGTTCAAAAAAAGTTCCATACGGATATAATGGGAAAGATATTTTTTTTCTCCTGATAAAGTTACAGGACGACTAGTGTTGATTCATTGTAATGAGGCATCTGGATGTCAAGCAGACTATTTCTTATTGCTTCCTTGAGGAGGATTCTCATTCTTTCTGGAAAATGACATTAAGTGGATCTGATTAGGCTGGAGAGGCTCTTCTCCTTTCATCTAAGAAGAATAACAGTTACAGACAGCATATACTGTCCATGTTCTTGAGAAATTCCTCCCCAGTTATGTTGAATTCCTCCCTTGTCAGTGGATAAGAGTTTCCCTTCAGGTTGCCACTCCAAACAGTGTCCAAAGCCCCTGTTTTCTATTGATTTGTGTCAGGGAAGGGGTAATGCTTATAAATGTCTTGTGTTGTTAAAGCTCAGGCTGACCAGAGGTAAAAGCAAGAAGGGTGTCTTTTCAGGATGCCATAACAAAACACCATAACCTATATGCCTTATATGCAGCAGCAATTTATTTCTCATAGTTCTAGAGGCTTAGAAGTCCATGATCAAGGCCCCAAGTGACGGTCCACTTTTTTATAGATGATGTCTTCTCACTGTATCCTCACATGGTGGAAGGAGGAAGGGGGTTTCTCTTGGATCTCTTCATAAGGACACAAATCCCATTCATGAGGACTTTGCCAGTCATGGATAAGACTTCAGAGTCTTATCCAGTCTTATCCAGGAGAAATGAGTCAACTAAGATTTATCTCCTGGATAAGTCTTACCTCCCACAGGCCTTACTGTCTGATAACATCCCTTGCAGGATAGGATTTCAGTATGTGCATTTTGGAGAAACACACATTAAGACCATAGAAAAGTGCATGCATGCTCAATGGTAGTTTATCCTCAGAATCCATTTCACATTGCTCCAAAGCCCTATGTGATGACCTCTTCCCTTATACCAACACTTCTCTTCAACCAGTATATTCAATCACTTTGCTTCTCTCTTTCCTCTCCTATTTCAGGCACTTAATGGTGAAATATTGTCTTTGCAAGCTAGCTTTTCTATTATGCTTATGTTTATGTTTTCTTTGAATATTTGTTTGTAATTTATTATGGTTGTGGAAAAGAAATATTCCTGAAAAAAATCAAGAAACATGCAGAAGAGGGAAAGCATAAGCACAGGAAAAAAAAAAAGGTTGATTGCTGTTATATCAGTGTTTCCCCACCATGATTTCAGTGACCGGTTTTTGTTTCCTGTCTTTCACTGACAAATCAGTAAGTCATGGATTTTAGAATAATCATATGCAAA
The DNA here is from genome assembly GCF_008728515.1 of Papio anubis. Taxonomy (NCBI): domain Eukaryota; kingdom Metazoa; phylum Chordata; class Mammalia; order Primates; family Cercopithecidae; genus Papio; species Papio anubis. The sequence goes on from NC_044978.1 coordinate 73,574,225, forward strand.
ATATTAAAATGAAAAACTACAAAAAATCAAGTATTATTAAACTATATAACAAATTTTACACATTTTTTCTATGGAATATAAAATCTTACTTGATCTTAAATATATGATCTCAAATAGACTTCAAAAGTCCACAAAAGTATACCTACAAATTAAATTACAGATATAAAATAAAGTATACATGTAAAATAAGTAAACTAAATTAAGTGTATATGTTTTATATGAATGGGCAGTAATGCAACTCATGGTTTTTTTTTCAATATTTAGCTAATATATATTAATTACCTAATATGTGCCAGGCAGAATGGAGGAATTCAGATTTAAATTAGACCTATTTCTTGTCTACATTGTGCATACATTTGGGTGAATAGCTGTTTATGTTTTTCCCCAGCTTTATTGATATGAAGTTTACATTAAGATATTCACCAATTTAAATGCACAATTTGATAAACTTGTACAGTAATGTAGCCACCATCACAATGAAAATTTAGAACCTTTCCATCAACTTTTAGAAATACAATCATATGCTTTTAGAGTTGAGACCAGTCCTTGACTTCTGAATCTGGCAAGTGCAATCTGCTTTCTATCACTGATTTTTTCTTTTTCTAGATTTTCATATGCATCAAATGATACTGTATGTAGTATTTTGTGTTCCACTTAACATATTTTAATTTTATTAATTTTAAAACTTTAAAATATAATATTAAAAAATATGGGTTCCACTTACAATAATACGCTCTTAAATTTCTAAGCACTAGTAGTGCTTTAGCAATGCACTACAAAGTAGGATATTAATAAAAACAAAACACATAATCGAATTTATCTCTTTTATCTATAATTATTTATCTATACTCTGTTTATAATTGCCAAGCACTAGTATAGTGCTTGGCAATTTAACAAAGCATAAAAACATAGTATAGATATACTATTTTTTAATTCATCAATTTATGGACTTTTGAGTTTTCTCAAATTTGTGGTATTAAGAAAAATACTATGATACATATTCTTTTTTACAGATTTTTCTCTGGAAACAGATCCTTATTTCTCTTGGATCAACTCTGAGATTGCTAGGCAATATGATAAGCATATATTTAACTTTATAACAGCAGTCCACTACCTTTTTGGCATAAGGGACCAGGTTTTCGGTTTGTTTGTTTTGTGGGTTTTGTTTGTTTGTTTGTTTTGAGACGGAGTCTTGCTCTGTCACCCAGGATAGAGTGCAGTGGCCCGATCTCGGCTCACTGGAACCTCTGCCTCTTGGGTTCAAGTGATTCTCCTGCCTCAGCCTCAAGAGTAGCTGGGATTACAGGCACCCACCATCGCCCCTGGCTAGTTTTTGTATTTTTAGTACAGACGGGGTTTCACCATCTTGGTCAGGTTGGTCTTAAACTCCTGACCTTGTGATCCACCCACCTCAGCCTCCAAAGTGCTGGGATTACAGGCGTGAGTCACTGCGCCTGGCCTAGGGACGAGTTTTGTGGAAGACAATTTTTCCACAGGCGTGAGGAGATGGTTTAGTGATGTTTAGGTGCATTATATTTATTATGCACTTTATTTCTATTATGATCACATTGTATTTATAATATACAGCAGACCATAATGTAGAATCAGTGTGAGCCCTGAGCTTATTCTCTTGCAATTAGTTGGTCTCCTGTGGGAATGATGGGAGACAGTTACAGATCATCAGTCATTAGATTCTCATAAGGAACATGTAACCTACATCCCTCACACCCACAGTTCACAATAGGGTTTGTGTTCCTATAAGAACCTAATGAGGCAACTTATCTGAGAGGAGGGCTCACTCAGGCAGTAATGTAATTGATGGGGAGCCACTATTAATACAGATGAAGCTCTGCTGGCTCACTTGCCGCTCACCTCTTGCTGGGCAGTCTGGTTCCTAACAGACTACAAACAGGTACCAGCCATTGGGGACCTCCTACTTTATAAGAAACAGCCATACTGTTTTCCAAAGGAACTGTATATGAAACCTATTTACTTTTAGCCATTCTAGTGACAATTTAGTAGTATATTATTGTGGCTTTCATTTTTATTACCTTGATGACTATCAATCTTGATTACATGATCTTTTCATGTTTTTATTGGCTATTCATGCATTTTCTTTTATGGAGAGGCTGTTCACATATTTTGACCTCTTTTTGTAAAGTTAATGGTCTTCTTATTGATTCTAAGTCCTCTTTTATATTCTCATACAAAAACTTTGTCAACTATATGTTTTGAAAATATTTTCTACTAGTATGAAACTTGAATTTTCAAAATCACTTTATGTAAAGAGCGTAAGGTTCTATTTTTGAGAAATTCCATTTTAAGTGTTTTTTAAATACTTTATACTTTTTGTCTTTTAATAAATCTTTGCCTAACCCAATATCACCAAGATTTTCTCCTAGTTTTATCATAAATGTTGTATACTTTTAATACATTTACATTATTATAATTTTTAAAATTAATTTGTATGCATAGCATGAGATAATGATAGTTTACTCATTTCACGTAAATATTCTACTCCTCCAGCAGAGTTTGTTGAGTATATCTTTCTTTCATTGAATTACTTTTGAGCCTTTGTCAAATATTGACTATAAAAGTGTAGATCTATTTCTTGATTTTCTATTATGCTTCATTTTGTAATATTTCTATCTTTATACCAATATCACACTATTGTGAGAACTGAAGCTTTATGGTAGAGCTGAAATTTGAGGTAGTAAAAGTTTTCCAATCTCATTTTATTTTAATGCAAATTTCTTTGCAATTTTAGGAACTCTGCTCTACCTTATAGGTTTTGTGATCCACATGCCTATTTCATCAAAAATGCCTGCTAAGATTTCTATTGAAACTCTTGAAATAGCTTGAATGAAACTTCATCTGATTAATGTTAGGATTTCCAGCCTATGAATAATGTATATCTTTAGGTTGAATATAAATAGCATATATAATATTTTATAGTTTTTAATATAAAAGCATTGCATTTCTTTTGTTAAATCTATTCTTTTTTTTTTTTTTGCTGTGTTATAAAAGCTATTAGTAGAGTTTTATTACATACTTCTCTGCTGCTTGTATATAGAAATAAAATTGCATATATACTTGCAAATTCACTTATTACCTCTAGAATGTCTTTTTAGACTCTGTAGAAATCTACATAATTATTTCATCTGTAAAAAAAAAAGTTTTACTTTCTTATTTCAAATTGATGTGTCTTTAACTCTATTTTCTTATCTTTATTCATGTACTAAGATCATGAATACAATGTTGGATGGAAGTGGTAAGAGTGGAAATCTTGGCCTGGTGCGGTAGCTCACACCTGTAATCACAGCACTTTGGGAGGCCGAGACGGGCAGATCACAAGGTCAGGAGATCGAGACCATCCTGGCTAACACGGTGAAACCTCGTCTCTACTAAAAATATAAAAAAATTAGCCAGGCATGGTGGTGGGCGCCTGTAGTCCCAGCTACTTGGGAGGCTGAGGCAGGAGAATGGCGTGAACCTGGGAGGAGGAGCTTGCGGTGAGCTGCGATCGCACCGCTGCACCCCAACCTGGGTGACAGAGCAAGACTCCATCTCAAAAAAAAAAAAAAAAAAAGGTGGAAATCTTTTCATTTATTTTACAAAAAACGCACTGAGCGTTTCTGCATTCAGTAGTATGTTGGTTATAGTTTTATTTTTTATTTGCTTAATCAGATTGAGGACGTTGTCTCTCTTCCAATTTTTTACAGGTTTTTAAAAAATTTTTTCATTGTATTAAAACAAAACCCACATAACATGAAACTAATCATTTTAAAATGTATACTACCTTTACAATATTGTACAACCATCACCTCTACCAAGTTCCAAAGCATTTTCATCATTACAAAAGAAATCTCCCTACTAGGCTGGCATACCCTATTCTTAATCTTATTTTTTTCTGATATTACTATAGCCATACGAACTGCCTCTGGATTAGCATTTGCATGTTATATTATTTCTAATCCTTTTATTTTCAATCTTTATGTCCTTGGTATAAAGTGAGCTCTTATTGACAGCATAGTTGATAATGTTTTTTGACTAATTATTCCAATGTATGTTTTCTAATTGGAGAGTTAATCTACTTAAATGTAAATAGTTATTTACATGTAAAATAACTAGTAAGTTATCAGAATAGCAAAATATCATATTGCTACAATATGCTAGAAAATATTTGTTTTCTGTATCACATATATTTTTTGCTCCTTCCCTTCTGTCATGACTACCTTCTTTTGTGTTTAAGTGACTTTTTATGGTTTATCAGTTTAATTCCTTTTTCGTTTTTTCCATATTTTGTTATTTTCTTAGCAGTCACCCTGAACTAATAGCATCTCAGTTTTACCATACAAATCTTGCTCTTATACAGCTCTATCCCTCCCTTTTAAGTTGTTATTGTCACAGATTACATCTTTATAAATTGTGTGCACATTCACATAATTATCACTATTTTTTTATCCATTCATTTTTTAAATCATATAAGAAAACACAGGAGGTATAAACCAAAATTCATTAATACTTTTATATTAACCTAGGTACTATAGTTTCTTTCAACACTACAAAACGATCATTGCATTCATTTCTGGCTTCCATAGATTTGTATCAGAAATATGCTGTTAATCTTGAAGATTCTTGTACAGTCGTCTCTCCTTATCCAGAGATACCTGTATCATATTTTTGACAAGATAACTGAGATGACTAGTAAGCAACTAAAGGGTAGGAAGTGTATACTATGCTGGGAAAAGGGATTATTCACATCCTGCGCTAAACAGAACAGGCCAAAGTGAGATTTTTATCATGGCACTCAGAATGTCATGTAATTTAAAACTTATAAATTGTTTCTAGAATTTTCCAATTAATATTTTTGACCCATGAGTAACACTTGGTAACTAAAATTGCAGTAAGCAAAACCACAGGTAAGAGGAGACTACTTTGCCTTAGAAGTTACTTCTCTCTTGCTGCTTTCTGGATTCCCTATTTGTCCTTAAATTTTGATAGTTTGATTATAATCTACCAGATTCCTTCATGTTTATCCTAGTTGGAGTTTGTTGAACTCCATAGATGTGTACATTCATGTGTTGTATCAAAGTTAAAAAACAATTCAGCCATTATTTCTTAACATGTCTTATGTTCATTTCTTTCTATACTGACCTACTAGAACTCACATTATGTACGTTAGCTCATTCAATGGCATCCCACTGGTTAGACTTTCATCATTTTAATTGTTCACTTTACTTTCTGCTCCTAAGACTGAATAACTTCCATTAACCAATATTTAGTTCACTAGGTCTTTCTTCTCTAGTTCAAACGTGTTGAAACTCTCTAGTCAATTTTTTGCTTCAATTATTATAATTTTTAGATTGAGAATTTTTCTTTAATTTTATTTTCTGTGCTTCAAGAGAAAGTTTTGGTTATCTTGCAAATAGGTCATACGTACTTTTTTTCATGCTTTGTAATCTCTTGTCAAAACGTAAACATTCGAATAATATGATGTGATAACTCTGGACATAAGGTATTTTTCCTTTTTAAAGTTTATCTTTGTTGTTTGCTATATATTGTAGTTGTTTGATCAGTGACTTCTCTAAACCATTTTTGTAAAGACTATCTTTTCATGTGTGATGTCTAAAGTTTGTTCCTAAAGTTTGTGGTCACCTACTATTTTGTGTTTTGACAGCAATTTTCTTTTTGAATACTTGTAGAAGAAAAAACAAGAGAAAGAAAAACAACTCCTTGTATTTGCAGATTAGCTAGGTATCAGGCACTTCTTCATTACTTAGCCAGGCAGTTTACAACCTTGTCTCTGCTTTCACATTCTGCCTGCAAAGATTCTAAAAAGCAGAGTTAGAAGCTTAGATTCTATCATATCATTTTTTTTTAGCATACATCATGCCCTGGGCAGTCACGTAGCTTTCTAAAATACCCAGCTTTTGTGGTGTTTTTCAATATTCTAATTCCATCAAGAATTTTATGCCAGGGTTTCTGTGTGTCTACTGTTTGTCTCAATTGCAATCTTTTGTTTCTAGAGGCAGTGGTTGGGCCATTGCCTTTCAATATTTATGAAGTATGCCACTTTTCCACCATGAGAGATTTTCAAGTTAGGCAAAAGAAAGGTAAGTGCCTTGCCTTAGCTTTTTAGTTAGCCTTTAGACAGGTCAAAACAGACAAACACAGTTGTGGAGAAGAAGGTCTACTTTGCTCATTCCAGAACCACAAATTAGGGTTCCACACGGGGAAGGCATGTTATTGTCTTTGAGAATGCTGTCAGGCCAGGCGCGGTGGCTCACACCTGTAATTCCAATACTTTGGGAGGCCGAGGCAGGTGGATCACCTGAGGTGGAGAGCTTGAGACCAGCCTGGCCAACATGGTGAAACCCTGTCTCTACTAAAAATACAAAAAATTAGCCAGGCGTGCTGACATGCCTATAATCCCAGCTGCTTGGGAGGCTGAGGCAGGAGAATCACTTGAACTCGGGAGGCGGGGGTTGCAGTGAGCCAAGATTATGCCATTGCACTCCAGCCAGGTCAACAAGACTGAAACTCCGTCTAAAAAAAAAAAAAAAAAAAAAAAAAAAAAAAAAAAGAATGCTGTCGAACCAGGGAGGGAGGTAAGACAAGGGCAAGAGTAAAAATGCTTCAAATTCACCTATCATTTTGCTTCTATTTTGATACTGTGTTTGATTGGTTGCCATAAACTTTTGACTATTTTCTAGAATTTTAACTAGATGGATTTTGACATTTTTTTCCCCATAATTTTGCTGTTTCAGTGAAGTAAAAATCCCTTGTAGATACTTATTCCATCATTTTTGCTGACATTCCTGAAAGTTTCTACAATTGTTTCAAATAAATTTTTTGACATCCATTACAATTATGATGTATTTTTCCAGTTTATTTCATTAAAATGATAAATTACATTGATTCATTTCGGAATCAATGTAATGCTAGTGGTAATCCAGCCTTACATTGCTGGAATAAATTGAACCAGATCAGGCTGGGTTTTTATACATATATATTATTATATATTTTAATACATTATTTTTATAATTTTCCAAAATTTTATTAATAACTTTTTATGTCTATGTTTTCAGGGGAAGAACTAAAATCAACCTCCAATATTATCTGCTGTCCTAATATTTGGTAAAATTGTGAGAGCCTTGAGTGGCTTTTGCTGTATCCCAGAGGTTTTGATAAATAGTCTCACTATTATTATTCAGTTGAAAGAATTTTTAAATTTCCATCTTGATTTCATTGTTGACCCAATGATCATTCAGCAGCAGGTTATTTAGTTTTCATGTATTTGCATGGATTTGAGGGTTCCTTTTGGATTTGATTTCCTATTTTATGCCACTGTGGTCTGAGAGAGTAATTGATATGATTTCAATTTTCTTAAATTTTTGGAGACTTGTTTTGTGTCCTATCATATGGTTTATCTTAAATAATGTTTCAGGTGCTGATGAATAGAATGTATATTCTGCAGCTGTTGAGTCAAATATTCTGTAAATACCTGTTAATTTTATTTGTTCTAGAGTATGGTTTCAGTGCATTATTTCTTTGTTGACTTTGTCTTGGTGACCTGTCTAGTGCTGTCAGTGGAGTATTGAAGTCCCCACTATTATTGTGTTGCTATCTCATTATTTAAGTCTAGTAGTAATAGTTTTATAAATTTGGAAGCTCCAGTGTTAGGTGTGTATAGATTTGGATTTTAATATTTTCTTGTTGAACTAGTCCTTTAATCATCTTATTATGTCCCTCTTTTATCTTTTTGAACTGCTGTTGCTTTAAAGTTTGTTTTGTCTGATATAAGAATAGGTATTACTGCTCACTTTTGGTGTCAATTTGCATGGGACATCTTTTTCCACCCCTTTATCTTAAGTTTATGTGAGTTCTTGTGTACTAGGTGAGTCTCTTGAAGTCAGCAGATACTTGGTTGGTTAATTCTTACCCATTCTGTCATTGTGTATCTTTTAAGTGGAGCATTTAGGCCATTTACATTCAAGATTAGTATTGAGAAGTGAGGTACTGTTCTATTCATCATCATATTTATTGACCAAATATTTTCTATTATGTTTTTGTTCTATAGGTCCTGTAAGATTTAAGCTTTAAGGAGGTTTAATTTTTGTGCATTTTGATGATTTGTTTCAAGATTTAGAGTTTCTTTTAGTAGTTCTTATAGTGCTGGTTTGGTAGTGGCAAATTCTCTCAGCATCCATTTGTCTGAAAAAAATGCTGTATATTTTCTTCATTTATAAAGTTTAATTTCACTAAATACAAAATTCTTGGCTCATAATTGTTTTGTTTAAAAAGCCTAAAGACAGGACTCTACTCCCTTCTAGCTTGTAGGGCTTCTTCTAAGAAATCTGCTGTTAATCTGATAGGTTTTGCCTCACAATTCTTAATTTTTTTTTCCATCATCTTGACTTTAGATAACCTGATGACTATGTGCCTAGGTGATGATCTTTTTTGATGAATTTCTCGAGTGTTCTTTGAGCTTTTTGTATATGAAGGTCTAGATCTCCAGCAAGGTCAGGGAACTTTTCCTCAATTATTTCCTCAAATATGTTTACCAAACTTAAAGATTTGTTTTCTTCCTCAGGAACACCAACTATTCTTAGGTTTAGTCATTTACATAATTTCAAACTTTTGGAGACTTTGCTCATTTTTTTGGCATTCTTTTTTATTTGTCTTTGTCAGATTGGGTTAATTCAAATGCCGTGTTGTTGAACTCTAAAGTTTTTTCTTCTACTTGCCTGATTCTATTGTTGAGGCTACTCAGTGTATTTTGCATTTCTCTAAGTGTGTCTTTCATTTTCAGATGTGATTGTTTTTACTTATGCTATTTTATTTCTTTGGAGATTTTTCTATCCATATACTATATATATATATATATATATATTTCTTTAATTTGGTATTCACCTTTCTCTGGTGCCTCCTTGATTAGCTTAATAATTGGCCTTCTGAATTCTTTTTCTGGCAATTCAGAGATTTCTCCTTGGTTTAGATCCATTGCTGGGGAGCTAGTGTAAACTTCTGGGTTGTTAAAACAACTTGTTGTGTCATATTATGAAAATTATTTTTCTGGTTGCTGCTCATTTGGGTAGACTATGTCAGAGGGAAGATCTGAGGTTCAAGGGCTGTGGTTCAGATTCTTTTATCCCATTGGGTGTTCCCTTGATGTTGTGCTTTCCCCCTTCCCCGAGGGATGGGGCTTCCCTGTAATGACTATTATTTCTCTTCTGGGTCTAGCCACACAGTGGAGCTGCCAGGCTCTGGGCTGGTACTGAAGAGTGTGTGCAGAGTCCCGTGATGTGATCTGTCTTCAGGCCTCTCAGCCGTGGATACCAGCACGTGCTCCAATGGATGTAACAGGGGAGTGAATTGAACTCTTTGAGAGTTCTTGGTTGTAGTTTTATTTAGCGCGCTGATTTTGTGTGATTGACCTCCAGCCAGTAGTTGGCACTTTCAAGAGAGCATTAGCTGTGGTAGGACAGGGAGAATATAAGCTTGCCTTAGGATTGCCTGAATAAGCATTTGGGTTTCTCAGGCAGTGGGCAGGGCTGCAGAGCTCCCAAGAGATTATGTCCTTTGTCTTTAGCTGTCAGGGAGGGTAAAAAAAGATCATCCAGTGGGGCCAGGGTTGTGCTAGGTGTATATAAGCACTGACTTTTCTTGGTAGGGTCTGCTGCAGCAGCTGCTATGGGGGATGGAGGTGTCATTCTCTGGCTGAGGGGGTTATGTTCCCAGGGGGTTTATGGCTGCCTCTGCTGCATTATACGGGTTGCCAGGGAAGTTGGGGAAAGCTCCAGTGACAGACCTCATCCAGCTTCAGTGCCGCCTGAAAGGCCAGCTTCACTTCCACTGTACCCCACCAAGAGCACTGAGTTTATTTCTAGGCAGCCAGTGAGCAGCGCTCGGAGCTTGACCCAGTTTACAAGCCTCCCCACTGAAAGAGCAAGCAGGGCTTTCAGGTTTTGCACTTTCCCACCTGTCACAGTTTTTGTGCTCATATCTGCACTTCCCGTTTGCCACCTCCCCCAGATTCTGTCCAGGAAGCTTCTTATTTGGCCAAAATTGTTAAAAAGTTCTGCTGGAAGTTTTCTTTTCCTCCCTATCATTTTTCCCCAATTTCACTGGCAGCCCTACCCAAGTACCCGTGCAAGAAAAAGTCAGGAATGGCTTCCCTGGGAACCAAGAGTGCCTACAGGGCTCTTCCCATTGCTTCTTCTTCCACTGTATTTCATCTGGCTCTCTAAATTTGTTTCAGCTCCAGGTAAGGTCAAAGTCTACTCCCATCATCTGGACCTTCAGGTTCCCAAATGAGGATATGTGTTCAAGGGCAGACATTCCCCGCCTCACCCTTTGGGGACTCAGAGTTTTTCAGCTGTCTTATAGAGCCTGCAGCAGCAAGCCACTACCATCAAAGGGTATGTGGATTCTCTTTGCTTTCCTGATCTGTTCCTGCAGTAGTTATTGGAGCAAAAATTCACAATATGAGTCTCCACACAATGCTCTGTCCATCCGGATGGGAGCTGCAAGTCAGTCCTGCCTGCTAGCCACCATTTTTTTTCACCCATTAAATTATACTTTTGACCCATTTGATAATTTCTATCTTTAAGTTGGAGTTCTCAGTTCATAATATTCAATGAAGTTATGTTTATGTTTAGATTTGGGTGTATTTCATTATTTGTTTTCCATTTTTATTGTTTGCTTTGTTTTCTCTATTATTTTTCTGATTTAATTTATATTATTTTAATATGATTTTCATTTTCTAATGGTTTTGACTGTATTATACATTTCAATGCATGCGATAGAGATCACTCTATACACATAAATACATACACATACACTCTCATATGCCTGTTAAGCCTTAAAGATATCATAAGTATATCTAACTCTTTTCACTCTAGTCCTAGTTACTGCTGTACAACTTTAGGTATACAGTTAAAAATTTGCAATTGTGTGGGTCAATGGACCACTGTCATTATTATATGTATTGTATCTACATCCTTTATAAACCCATATGACAATGTTAAGGCTTTGTTTTAAACCATCTGATGTCTAGTAAAAAATTAAGAGGTATTTGTTAAAGGGTTTTTTGTATGATTAAGATGTTTACCATTTCTAGTGCTTAGTTCTCCTTTCTGAGTATGTGACTATCTACCTGAAATTATTTGCCCTTATCATGAACAACTTCTTTTAGCATTTCTTGTAATATAGAAATACTGATAAGAAGTTTTCTGGCCCAGCGCGGTGGCTCACGCCTGTAATCCCAGCACTTTGGGAGGCTGAGGCGGGTGGATCACAAGGTCAGGAATTCAAGACCAGCCTGGCCAACATAGTGAAATCCCATCTCTACTAAAATACAAAGATTAGCCGAGCATGGTGGTGAGCACCTGTAATCCCAGCTACTCAGGAGGCTGAGGGAGGAGAATCTCTTGAATTCAGGAGGCGAAAGTTGCAGTGAGCCGAGATCATGCCATTATACTCCAGCCTGGGCAATGGAATGAGACTCTGTCTCAAAAAAAAAAAAAAAAACAAATTAAAATAAAAAGAATTTGTCTTCATTTTTTTGGATCTAAAAATCTATTTTATTCTTGAGAGACATTTTTAATAAATATACAATTAGAGGCAAAAACTTTAAATATTTCTTTTCTTAGTTTCTATTAAAAAGTTAACCATTAATTGAATCATTTTCCTGAACATAATTAGCATAATTTCTCTTACTGCTTCCAAGATTCACCTTTGGTTTTCAGTAGTATGCCTTTTATGTTTAATAGTGTGACCATCTTCATGTTGGTCCTTCTTGGTGTTTATTGAGTATCTTAATCAATACATTCATGTCTTCCAGCAACTTTGGCAAATTTTCTAAGATTATTTCTTCAAAATTTTTTCAGTCACATTTATTTCTCTACTTTCACACTGTGATTCTAATTAAATGATGTGTTAATCAAATTCATATTATCTAACAGTATTCAAGTCACTGTTCAATTTCTGTTTCAATTTTTATCTCTGTTCTTCACATTACATACTTTCTATCGATCAATTTTCAATTTCACTTATTTTTCTTCTCTTCTGGCCATCTTACTGTTAAACTTGTTTATATAAGATAATGTTTTCTTCCATTACAGAATCACTTATTTTTTATCATTCCATTTTTTTTTGCTTAAATTTATATTTATTTATTTTGTTTTCTTTTTCTTTCTTTTTTTTTTTTTTAAGCCTTTTATTTTATGTTCAGGTGTACAGATTCAGGTTTGTTACGTAGGTAAACTTGTGTCATGGGGGTTTGTTGGACAGATTATTTTATCACCCCAGTATTAAGCTTAGTATCCATTCATTATTTTTCCTGATCCTCTCCTCTAACCCTGCACACTCTGATAGACCCCATTATGTGTGGTTCCCCTCTACTTGTCATGTGTTCGCATGATTTCACTCCCTTTTATAAGTGAGAACATGTAGTATTTGGTTTTCTGTTCCCGTGTTAGTTAGCTAAGGATAATGGCCTCCAGCTCCATCTATGTCCCTGTGAGGGACATGATATCATTCAACCCAGTAATCCCATTACTGTGTATATACCCAGAGGAATATAATTCATTCTATTATAAAGACACATGTTAGCATATGTTCATAGAAACATCATTCACAGTAGCTTAAATGTATCTTTTCATTTATTGCAAGCATTTTTTTTTTATTACTCAAAGTAGCGTAAGAGAGCCACTTAACAATTCTTGCCTCAAGTTCCAAGAACTGAGTAATTTCAGAGTTGTAATCAGTCAGTTAATTTTCTTTTATTTTGAGAATGAATTTCATTTGGGGAGACTTAATGTATCAATGAATTTTGAATTGTAAGTAATAAAAGTTATATATTTTGCTGTTTTTTTTTCCTAATGTGTTGTTTCTTTTGCTTTAGCAGGTAATTCCTTAATTGGACTTGAACTGCAAACTCTGTTTCTTCAGGAAATGTTTCAGTTTTACATTTGATATTTTTAACTGAGATTTTTGAGTCTGTTTAGCATATGCATCTTTCAGGTATTAGCCAAACATGGGTAGACATAATCTGGGATCCTCTCTGGGCTTTTTTATAGATAAGGTCATCCACCCACTTATTTAACAGAAAATTTCCTTGTATTTAGGGTCCTGACTCCTTAGGCAAGAATGACTGATTTTAATTTTCACCAAAACAACCAACAGCCCAGAGGTCACACTGGAATGTGGTTGACAACATTGTGAAAATGAGCACTCATTGCATATAAGTCTGTTCCTCCACACATATATACTCAACAAGAATTTGCCTACTTTGTTTCACTCTCTATTTCCACCAGATAATTTTAAATAATGTCTAGAATTTATAATTGTTTTAGTCCTACATGAACTTATTGAGTCATTACTAGAAATGTACTTTTTTCCTGTTGAAATATATACAAATTGTACTTTATTGTCAACCAGATTGACTTCAACATAGTAATAATAGACTTTATTAATCTTCTGAGAAAACTAAGCACTGTATTTATTCAGGAAGAAAATATTAGTAATAAAAATAAACTCTTCTAGGAATGAGGGTATGTGCTATTTAATTTCACATCACCTGCATTTAGTACAGTGCCTGATAAATTTACTTGTACAGGCATTAATTAATAAACTACATTTAATAAATCGTTTTTAGTTAATCACTTTAATAATATTGCAGGACTCACTTACTGTGCTAGCTTTTAAGGAAATATCTATCTTTCACAGAGTAGAATAAATAAAAATGACTATGTATATCTAATATGTGTTCTATGAAACATTATTTACAAAAGATATTCCAAGGGTAAGATAAAAAACATCTGTGATAAGCTGGGGTATTGGCTCACACCTTTAATCCCAGCAGTTTGGGCAGCAGTTTGGGAGAAGGCCGAGGTGGGCAGATCACCTGAGGTCGGGAGTTCAAGACCAGCCTGACCAACATGGAGAAACCCCATCTCTACTAAAAATACATAATTAGCTGGGTGTGGTGGCGCATGCTTGTAATCCTAGCTCCTCTGGAGGCTGAGGCAGGAGAATTTCTTGAACTCAGGAGGAGGAAGTTGTGGTGAGCCACGATCGTGCCATTGCACTCCACCCTGGGCAACAAGAGTGAGACTCTGTCTCAAAAAAAAAAAAAAATCTGTGATAAATATTACTTTGTTTTGTGCTGTTGTAACAGAACACCTGGGACTGGGTCATTTATAAAGAGCAGAAATTTATTTTTCACACTTCTGATGGCTTAAAAGTTCAAGATCAAGAAACTGGTGGGTTTGGTGTCTGGTTAGGACCCAGTATTCTGTTCCAAGATGGGCCTTGAGCATTACATCTTCTAGAGGCAAGGAACACTGTTTCACACGGCAGGAAAATTGTAGAGAAAGAATTTATTCCTGGAAGCCCTTTTTATACAAGTATTCATTGATTCCCAAACACTTCCCAGTAGCACCACCTTTCAACACTGACACATTGGGAATTAAGTTTTCTAATACAAGAATTGTGGAAGGCAGTAAAACATTCAAACTGGAGCAATTATTATATAATTTTTCTCTTGGGGACTGATAGCCTAATTAATATATTTTATGAAACTTTACCTTATTTACTATGGAAACTCATTTCTTCTCATTGTCCTTATAATCTGGCTTAATTACATGATAGTATGAATCTTTCAGTAATATGTGTATTATGTAAATGTCAATATGAAATTTGTTGTCTTTTTTAGAATACAATATTTATGACAGAGAATTTTATGTATTTTTTTACTGTTCTATCCTCAATCACTGAAGAAATGTTTTGCATACAGAAGTATAAAAAATGGCATTGTTTGTTTCTGGTGTACTGATTCAGAAAACACTTATTAAATACCAATTATGTATGAGACTTCACTCTAAGTCTTAGATTAAAAAAAAGAATAAAATACTATCTGCTCTGATGGACTTTACATTATTAATAATTTCTAAAGAAATAAAGATTAAATTTTGTGAATATATTATTCCAAAATAATATAAAATTCTTCTGAATTATTGTCATACATAGCAAAATTGAAGAAAGTTGAACACAAAATAGTCTGGTAGTAATTTAAATATATGCAGAAGACTAATAGATAACTAGATTCAGCTTCTAAATAAAATGAGCAGTTTATTTCTTATGTCACAATATACTTTATAATTTGTTAACTTTATGAAATATTAAAAGTTAATGCTGTTTTGTGAAATAAATTAAAAGAACATATATTTCAGTAGTTTTAAAACTTCAGTATTTTCTTGTTCATTTTAATATAAATGTATGTAAGCAAAATTACCTTGTAATTATTGCCATAAGGAAAAGAAGAGATTGGGAATGAGGTGACTATAATAAGTCCTTTAATATGTAAAACTATTATGCAGAATTTGTACTTTGTCTGATCCCTGATGGATCTCTGTCTATGGACTTTCTTTTGAAATGGGTTCTATAGTGTATAGTTTATTATAGTAACTTTCATAAGATAAATAATAGAGAAAATCATTGAAGATCTTTAAGAAATGTAGAGAAAATCTTGAATCCCATCATCTGTTGCAAGTTTAGCAAAGAGATACCACATAGGAATTTAATTAAGAGACACCCTTGCCCCATTTACCACTCAATGAGTTATAACAGGTTTGGAAGAGAAACTGCCAGTTTTCTGAGTTAATGCAATGTTGAAATTAATGACATTAATGAATAATATATAAAACTTCTAAATTGAGTTTTTGTGAGAAAATGTTACCTAGTAGATAATTTTGTATTGAACAGGGAAATTTATCACTGCATCTTTTACTTTGCAGAAACATAGGATGAAATGCATATAAAGTAATATAAATTTTTGTGATCTTATCAATTCATATATTTGTTTCTCATAAATGTCAAATATGGATTGCCCATAAGTTTCTTCCTGATAGCATGTTTTGATGATCTTCCTTCTTGTAATGAAGTTTCCATAAAGAGGGGAAAACATATTTCTAAATTTATGCTAATCATTTAGTCTTATTTCTGTGATATAAACTCATTGTGTAGCTGAACTCAGTCTCCACCTATCTAATTCCAAGCAAATTATGTAACTTCTTTGCATACCTTTTTCTTTACAATAAGGTAAAAAGTTATATCTCAGATAATATGATTATTAATGTAGAAATATTTTATATCATATTCAAATATACCAGACTGCTAGAGTCTAGTAATATATCCTTTTGGATATTTTGCTTACCTAATAATCCTCAAATGATTTTAAACATCAGTTAAATGCAGAGTAATTTTGGAAATCGTTCTGTACCAATTAGATCTTTTCTCTAACTAGTATGGAATAAATAGAAAGGCTGGCCTCAAAAAAGTATTCATTATATTTTTGATGGTTTCTTTGATTTTCACAAACTTTTGAGCTGAATATTACTTTTAATTAATTATGCATTTTAAACAATTTTAAAACAAAGTACAAAAGTATGCAATAGTGATTAATCAATTTAAAATTACATGTTAAATTGAGTTGCAACATTAAAAAGAAAATTTTGGTGTTTCTATTAGTCCATTCTCATATTGCCGTAAAGAAATACCTGATGGCTGGGCACGGTGGCTCCTCTGTAATCCCAGCACTTTGGGAGGTTGAGATGGGTGGATCACAAAGTCAGGAGTTCAAGACAAGCCTAACCAACATAGTGAAACCCCGTCTCTACTAAAAATACAAAACATTAGCCAGGTGTAGTGGTGGGCACCTGTAATCCCAGCTACTCCGGAGGCTGAGGCAGAAGAATCGCTTGAACCAGGGGGGCAGAGCTTGCAGTGAGACAAGACTGTGCCATTGCACTCCAACCTCTGGCAACAATGTGAGACTCTGTATCAAAAAAAAAAAAAAAAAGGAAAAAATAAAAGAAAGGAAAAGAGAAAGAAATATCTTAGACTAGGTGATTTATAAAGAAAAGATGTTTAATTGGCTCACAGTTCTGCAGTTTGTAGAGGAAACATGGCTGCATCCTGGAGAGGCCTCAGGGAACTTAGAATCATGGCGGAAAGTGGAATGAAAACTGACTCATCTCACACCAGGAGCAAGAGAGCAAGGGGGAAGGTTCTGCACACTCTTAAGCAACCAGATCTCATGGGGCACTCACTCACTATCATGACAGCAGCACCAAGCGAATTGTGCTAACCCTTTCATGAGAAATCTGCCAAAGGATCCTATCACCTCCCACCAGACCCCACCTCGAACACTGGGGATTATAATTCAACATGAGATTTGAGTGGGGTCACAGATCTAAACCGTATCAGTATTCATTAAACTCATCAGATTAATCAATACAGCATGAGTAGTTTGAGTGCCACTGTCCAGCATACCTGGATTCTAGCCTGTATAACATATGATTATCTTATTAAAGTTTATAATGTTTGGATTCTGAAATAGTATTATCAAGATAATAATCAATATGACATGGTTTTGGCTGTGTCCTCATCCAAATCTCATGTGGAAAGGTAATCCCAATAATCTCCACCTGTCCAGGGAGGAACCTCATGGGAGATGATTGGATCATGGGACAGTCTCTCACTCTGGTGAGAGTGAGTAATTCCTCATGAGTTCTCATGGTTTTAGAAGCATCTGGCATTTCCCCTAAATGCACTTCTTTCTCTCTTGCCACCTTGTGAATAAAGTTCCTCCTTCCCATTCCGCCATGATTGCAAATTTCCTGAGGCCTCCCCAGCCATGTGGAACTGTGAGTCAATTAAACTTCCTTTGTTTAAAAACTACCCAGTTTCAGGTAATATCTTTATAGCAGTGTAAGAAAGGACTAATACACAATGGTAATACCTTTATTCCTTTATTTTAAAGAGTGTGTTGTCCTGTTTAATAATATAGTAATTCTAAAAGGAGAAGGAATTGTGTTTCAATATTTTGTTACGATATATTATGAAGTTGTTGTTGTTGTTGTTGTTGTTTTTTTCTTTTGAGATGGAGTTTCACTCTTGTTGCCCAGGCTGGAGTGCAATGGCACCATCTCGACTCACTGCAACCTCCTCCTCCTGGGTTCAAGTGATTCTCCTGCCTCAGCCTCCTAAGTAGCTGGGATTACAGGTCCCCACCACCACACCCAAATAATTTTTTTGTATTTTTAGTAGAGACGGGGTTTCACCATGTTGGCCAAGCTGGTCTTGAACTCCTGACCTCAGTTTTTGTAAGCATATCTGTATATAGCTAAAAAATTCATAAGTAAATTATATCAAAAAATATATTAGAGATGAGTTTAGTGTATGGTCTTACAATAAATAGTCATGTAATACTCAGATACTGGAAATACACATGTTATGCTGTGTCAAAGAAAATATAATTTCAACTAAAATTTGTCCCAATTATTCATCTAATAAGAACTTGATTCTCTGAAGAGCACAAGATTTCTCTGAGGAAGACACTGCAACAAAACTGCACCAGGGAAAGCAATGATACAGAGATCTCACACTGCCGAGTTCCTAGTTTTTTTTTATACTTCTGGGTAAGCTTATTAAACTCACAACTTTTTAATATGAAAATTAAATTAAAGATTATAACCAACTACTGGAATTTTGAGAGTAAGGAAACAATAATTTATATGTTAAAATGTATCTTGATATAAATTTAATACTGAAATGTTAAATATTATCACAATAACATTACCTAAAAAATATTAATATGCATATATATGCAATTATATGTTTGACAGCTGCCAAAATACAATGCTTAAAATGGTGATGAATGTGATTAATTTGCCATCTGTGTGATATAAACCTTCTGTTTCCCAAGAATGTTTAATGATTAAGGAAATCATTTAGAGGTAGAATAAAGATGATTTGCAATTTTGTATGCTTTATAACCTGTGATCAATTGTATTATTTAGATACAAATTTCTCCACATAACACAAATTTCTGTTTGTATTTGGATACAAATTTCATAGAAAAATGGCCCAATTCATTTTATTTTTAATACAATATGAAATAAAAAACACAAGGCTAAAGTGATAAGCTACTGTTTTCTTGTGTAGTTGTCTGTTTTCGCACTTTTTAACTGCACAGATGTTTCTGTTTTTTGGTCTATGGATTCATCCCTCCAAAACCTTTAAACCATCCCACACTGATTACTAAAATCTTGACAATAGTTATATATTTTCCGTAGCATCTTACTTTTTTTCACTTTACAGTTACAAGGCAAATACCAACAAACTGAAATAATGATAAAATATTAAATGGTAAACATCTTACCCCTAAGATCAAAAACAGAAAAGAACAGAAAAGTCCATTTACTTTAACAGGTCTTTTAATTTTGATGTCACCCACCATTTCTGAATTATTTTTATTTCATTACAAATCAAGAAACCATTTGTTCTTCTGATCATACATGGAAATCAACTGGTAGCAATCAAAAGGAGGCCTAATATGACTAGCTCCATTTTGCTCCTAACCCTTCCTACTGTGCAGTGATATATTTTCCATTAAATCCTTTTGCTTCTCTCTACAAGTAGACTGAGCTAACTATAGCAGGAATTTAGTTTATAATTTAAAGCAAGGATGATAATAGCTCCCTCCCCCAAATAAGGAGGGTAAATACACAAGTTGTAATTACAATGTTATGTTAAAGATTTATAGGAGCATTGTGACCTGACCAACAGCAAATAATCTTCACAAGGTTCCCCTGCCCCTGACCCTTGCTGCCACTCAGATGTCTGTGATTATCCGTCAGCTCTTGGTCTCAAGCCCCTCCCTCTTTCCTCTTCCTCTAACATAAAAAGAACCTCAAATTATATTAATTTAAGATAGTTCTTTAAGACACTGGTCCACCAACCTCTGGGTTTGCTGGATCTCTGAAATAAAGTTGCTTTCCTTGTCCCAGCATCTGGTCTCTCAATTTTTAACTGTTGGGCAGTGAGTTGTATGAGCTTTAGACTGTCTTACATTCTTTGCTAAAATGCTATTACATGTTTATTTTAAGAAATATATGATTAGCAGATACAATTTTATTTTGGAAAATTATCTGTGATTGGCATAATTCTTAATATTATTATCCTTCTATTTAGCCAATACATCATTTGGATATATGAAATACAAATTTTTATCTGTGTCCTCTGCTTTCTAATAACACCTTTTCTTCCTAATAGATCTTTTCAAATATGTGTTTTATTATATGTCTAATATATTTTATCTGGAATTTTTAATCTAATTAAAAAATCCAGAATTTTTACATTTTATTTTATTTCACAGCACTAATTGCCAGGATAATTTACCACAACTTCTAGAATGTAATATTAATAATTACTATAAAAATAAGTAGTAATCGAAAAGATTTTTTTCTAATTTTGCCACATATAGCTTGAGTACATTTTATACCTTTTTGTTGGCAGGGGAATAGGTAGAAAAACGACAAAATTATGAAAAAAGAAACCTTTTGTATTGGTACAATTTAACATTTACTCTGTGCTTCAAAATGTTTTTCTTAAATACTTCAAAATATCAGTTAAGGCAGGGCGCAGTGGCTCACGTCTGTAATCCCAGCACTGTGGGAGGCCAAAGCGGGTGGATCACCTGAGGTTAAGAGCTGGAGACCAGCCTGGCCAACATGACGAAACTCCATCTTTACTAAAAATACAAAAATTAGCCAGGAGTAGTGGCGGGCGCCTGTAATCCCAGCTACTTGTGAGGCTGAGGTAGGAGAATCACTTGAACCCGGGAGTCGGAGGTTGCAGTCAGCTGAGATCATGCTATTGCACTCCAGCCTGGGCAACAAGAGAGAAACTCCATCTCAAAAAAAAAAAAAAAAAAATCAGTTAAAATTATAATTTTATATTATATAATATATATATTATATTTTATAATTTATATTTTAAAGACACAGTCCTAGAAAGACACAGTGAAATTCTAATATTTCTTTTTAAAAATTTAATTGTATTCATTTTTTAAAGTTTATTTTAGGTTCAATGGTACATCCACAGTTTTGTTGTATGGGTAAATTTGTGTCATGAGGGTCTGTAATACAGATCCTAAGCCTACTACTCAATAGTGTTTTTTTCTGATCCTCTCCCTCTTCCCACGCTCCACTCTCAAGTAGGCCCCAGTGTCTGCTGTTCCCCTCATTGTGTCCATGTGTTCTCATCATTTAGCTTCCACTTATTAGTGAGAACATGTGGTTTTAGGTTTTCTCTTTCTGCATTAGTTTGCTAAACATAATGGCCTCTAGTTTCACCCATGTGCCTGCAAAGGACATGATCTCATTCTTTTTTACAGCTGCATAGTATTTCATGGTGTATATGTACCACATTTTCATTATCCAATCTGCCATTGATGGACATTTAAGCTGATTCCATGTCTTTGCTATTGTGAATAGTACTGCAATGAACATACACATTCATGTGTCTTTATGGTAGAAAAATTTATATTCCTTTGGGTATGTACCCAGTAATGGAGTGGCTGGGTCAAATGGTAATTCTGGTTTTAGCTCTTTGAAGAATCGTCATACCGTCTTCCACAATGGTTGAACTAATTTACACTCCTACCAACAGTGTATAGGCATTCCCTTTCTCTGCAATCTCACTAGCTTTTGTCACTCTTTGACTTTTTAATAATAGCCATTCTGACTGGTATAAGATGGTATCTCACTGTGGTATTGATTTACATTTCTCTAATGATCAGTGATATTGAGCATTTTTTCATATGTTTGTTGGTTGCACGTAGGTCCTGTGAAAAGTGTCTGTTCATGTACTTTGTCTACTTTTTAAGGCAGCTGCTTGCTTTTTCTTGTAAATTTGCTTAAGTTTCTTATAGATGTTTAATATTAGACCTTTGTATGATGGAACATTTGCAAATATTTTCTCTCATTGTATAGTTTGTTTACTCTGTTGAAAGTTTTCTTTGCTGTACAGAGGTCTTAGGTTTAATTAGATCACATTTGTCAAGTTTTGCTTTTGTTGCAGTTGTTTTGGCATTTCATCATGAAATATTTGCCAGCTACTATGTCCACAATGGTATTGCCTAGGTAGTCCTTGGGAGTTTTTACAGTTTTGGGTTTTACATTTAAGTCTTTAGTCCACTTGAGTTGATTTTTGTATATGGTGAAAGGAAGAGTTCCAGGTTCATATAGCTAGCCAGGTACACCAGCACCATTTATTGAATAGGGAGTCCTTTTTCCATTGCTTGCTTTTGTCAGCTTTGTCAAAGATCAGATAGTTTTAGGGGTACAGCCTTATTTCTGGGCTCTCTATTCTGTTTCATTTGTCTTGTCTGTTTTTGTATCAGTATAATGCTGTTTTGGTTACTATATCTCTGTAGTATAGTTTGAAGTAAAGTAACATGATGCCTTCAGCATTGTTCTTTTTGCTTAAGATTGTTTTGGTTATGCAGGCTACTATTTGGTTCAAAATGAGTTTTAAATTTTTGTTAATTATATAAAGAATGTCATTGGTAGTTTGAGGGAAATAGCATTAAATCTGTAAATTTATTTGGGCAATTTTAATAATACTGTTTTTTCTATCCGTGAGCATAGAATGTTTTTTCATTTGTGCGTGTCATCTCTGATCTCACATTGACAATATCGACAATATCCTAATATTTTATAAAATGCTTTCAGTCAAAAAGAACTGATTTCGTGTGCTATTTATGCCTGCTTTAGTGGACACTAGGAGATTGTCCTTAACCACCTGTTGCCTCTGTTCTCTTAGGCATACTTTTACTGTGTATGGGGGTGGGGGGCGTGGGGGAGGAGGATTACCTTTCTGTTCTTATTATGGTATAGCATAAAACACCTTGAGCACATGCAACTTGAGAAGTTTTGAAAAACGTGTAATTTTAAAAGTGTGATTTTGCTCTTCTGTAGGAGGTAGTTTTAAGAGAACAACTGTAGTATGTACATTGTCTTTTTTTAAATCACTTAAGATGTCTGAATTCACTGATAAAACTAACTCAAAATTAAAGCACACTATTAAGATCAAGATGACTTCATTTCTGGGAAATGGAATTGGAATGCTGATGACATCATGATCTTCATGATCAAATGAGATCTTCATGATCAAATGACACTTGAAATGAGAGACATACTAGATTTCCCCAAAATGTGGGAGTCTGCTTATTTTAAAGTGAAAACATTTATTTAGCCATCTAAGCTTTTCATTTTTTTCTTAAACAATATGTGCTCTCTTTTTAAACAAAAATGTACAAACATGCATATGAAGTTAAAAAGAATAGGATTGGCATTAGACAAAAATAGTAATATTTTGGGTGGTAGGCAAGTGGGTATGACCAAAGTACTCTTTATAACCTCATCTCTCAGAAACAGTGGATGTGATTTTCAAAATGCAAAGTTTCATTTGATATGCTACTTATGCATTCTACATGGGGATAATACACAATAATATATTCTGACACAACAATTACTGAACTAGAGATGATAGTTAAACCAGTATAACATACAGTAGAGAAGCTGAATCAATACAATACGTTATCATCATAGAGCTTTTGGGATTTTTTTAAAAAGAAGAAAATGTGGTACATATACACCAGGGAATACTATACAGACATAAAAAGGATGAGTTCATGCCCTTTGCAGGCACATGGATGAAGCTGGAAACCTTAATTCTAAGCAAACTATCACAAGAACAGAAAACTAAACACCGCATGTTCTCACTCATGAGTGGGAATTGAACAATAGGAACACATGGACACAGACAGGGGAACATCACACACCCGGGCCTGACAGGGGGTGAGGACTGAGGGAGGGATAAATATAAACTAGGAGAAATACCTACTGTAGGTGATGGGTTGATAGGTGCAGCAAACCACCATGGCACACGTATACCTATGTAACAAAACTGCACATTCTGCATATGTACCCCAGAACTTAAGGTATAATAAAAATTAATAATGAAAATAAATAAATAATAAAAAGAAGATAGGTCTTATTAAGTCAGAAGATAGGTATTGTTAAGTCAGAGACTGTAAAGGGTCTGACATTACTCTGAATTCAAGCCAGCTTATATAAAATGATTGCCACAATTTTATATATATAAACAGACAGGATACAAGACCCTGGGTAAACGACACAGCAACCATAGCAGCCAAAGCAACACCTGATGTTAGTTCTTTATGACACTATTCTGACAGAGTGATATGAAGTGAGATGTATTTTTGCAAATAGTAGGTTGCACCACAGGAATGGAACATCCAAATTAAAAGACTAAAAGCTTATACTGGAAGTCTCACAAATCTGTCAATCATTGTTTTGGAAAGACACAAATAAATCTTCTTTGGAGAGGGGAGGAGAAATTGTCTGCCAGTACTAGCTTCGAAGGTAAGAAGTGGTGTCTTAAAGAGAGAAAGAAGACTTTACTACCGTAGAATGTCTCTGGGAGTCTCTATCTTTACAGAGACACTATGTCTAGCTTCTAAGGTATATTTGTTGTTCAAATGCCGTTGTTCTGAGTCATTAACTCAAAAGGCCTAGAACTTATAGGGATGCAAGAAACCATAAAAAATTATCTTTCAATAGACATGGTATAAGATAAACAACATAAAAATATAGATTAAATTATCGCAGCAAAGCATAGTGTTTGAGGGTAATTAGGAGGGTGAGGAAGGAAAAAAGAAGTGTTCATTCTTATTACCATTTAAATAATAAGATTGACCAAAAATGTAATGGTGTTTATTTTTTAATAGGAGTAGAAAGATGATGTAGTAGACTTTTTGTCCATCTATACTCAACCTAAGATATCATTTTGTGAGATAGTGAAAAATCAGGGGATCAACTGTATCGAGTTAATTCTTTAAATTTGTTTTTTTCCATTTTGTATTTATACTATATGACATTAATTGTACATACATTTGGTTTTATATAATTCATCTATAGGAATCAGAGAATAATAATCTAGTAGCTTAATTTAAAAATGGGTGTTTATTTATCTCACATGTAACAATTCCAAATGACAAGTGACTCTAGTCCACAGTATCATTTATAGATAGATATTTTATCCATTGTGATTTTTTTGGCCCCCTCTAGGCTGTTTCATTGGAAAGTATGCAAAGATTTTTCTGGTATTTCCACGTTCTAGCTTGTGGAAATGGGAAAGACTATAAAGAAACGAAACAGAAAGACTTTCTCCAGACCAAGTGTAGAAGTGGCACACATCTTTTCTCATTTTATGTCCAAGAGAATTAATTCAAATATATTTCATAGGCTAGAAAATTCACAGCTAGTCATTCTATCTCAGCTATAATTCTGTTACCAGAAAAGTAATAGAGAATGGATTTTCAGAGGCTTCCAACCATCTTAGCACAATCAGAATATAAATATTTGCTGGCAACTGAAAATAATGTAATAAGTTTTAATAATTAATAAAAATAATAAAATTTAATAACTAATAATATAACTAAGTTGTATGCAATTTTGTTATTTAGTATTTATTTTAAAATATGTAATCCATATCTACAGACTATTTTGGATTTAGAAAGAAATATTTTCTAACTCTGGTATCATTTAATTACTGGGAGATAAGAAAATGCTCAATATAAAAATTCAAGAATAATTTGCACATGCCTTATATGAGATTAGGCTAATTTTCAAAAGAGTGTAATTTGTTAGAAAAAAATGTTTTTAGTAGAGAAAACTCTTTATATTTCCTTCATGTTGGAAAAACAGAACACATAATTGGAGTTTATCAAAGATTTTGTAAGAAATATTAAGCCTTTGAAAGCTAAAATGATTACTTTTTTCCAAAATTAAAAAAAACAACCACATCAAAAAGGAAAAATATCTAAAAACCTTACTGTTGAATCCAGTGGCTTTGAGTTCCCATAAACTGGGCTTTGGTTTGACATTAACTAAATGCAGTAATATTTACTGTTACGTTATTACATAAGACTAACCTTGTATTTACCCAAAAGCCCCTTTCTCCAAAGTACTGACTAAAATCTTCTGTATTAGTCAGTTTTCATATTGCTATAAAGAACTACCCAAAACTGTATAATTTATAAAGGAAAGAGGTATAATTGACTTATAGTTCCACATGGCTGGGGAGGTGTCAGGAAACTTACAATCATGGCAGAAAGTGAAGGACAAGAAAGCACCTTCTTCACAATGCAGCAGGAAAGAGAGAGAGCGTGGAAGAGCCACACACTAATCAAACAACCAGATTTTATGAGAGCTCTATTATGAGAACAGCATGGGGAAAACTGCCCCCAGGATCCAATCACCTCCCACCACTTTCCTCCCTAGACACGTGCGGATTACAATTAGGATTGCAATTTGAGATGAAATTTGAAGGGGGACACAGAGCCAAACTATATCAGCTTCTCAGGTAAATATTTTGTTTGTCTCTTTCTAATGGTAGTTATTTATTTGTATGTCAATTTAATGATCCTAAGAATTCCATGTATTCTTACCAATATCAAGCCTAAAATATCACAAGCAGAATTTTGGCCTGGAGCTGAACCCTCACACAGCACGTACACTAGTAGTCTCCTAAATCAAAGGGATGTGATCAATCACAATTTATTCTGTGATTAGTGCATATATTTATTTATTGGTCTTTATGGTAGAAATTTGTATTGGAAAAAAACTGTTATTGTTTACATACATATGGTTCTCCTTCTTTTCCAGGAATACTAGAGAGTTGCACTTTATTTCCTCTGGAAGTTAAGCAGAACATGTGTTTGCTTCCGGAAAAAAGTGATGGCTATTACTTCTGGGCCAAAGCATCTAGTTATCAGTCAAGTCTTTTAGTGCTCTCATCCCTTGCTGGAGAGAACATGGAGACATGTTCCAGATGGTGTAGCCAGGGAACACTGGAACTTTTATTGACTGAAGCTATTCTATGGAATAAGGATGTGGAATATGGAGAGTCAACTCTTAATTTACTCAGATTTGTTTAGGTTGTTAACAGCAGTATAAGTTAGTGAATCTTAATTAATAAAGCTTCCATTATGTAATAAATAGTTTGAGGCGCCAAGAATACATCAGGGAACACAATAGTAAAGAACCATTCTCAGATATTTCAATGGGAAGAGACTGGCTATTAAAAAAAAAAAAAAAAAAGATTAACAGATATAATAAATATTTTAGATATTCATAAATTCCAGGGTGCTAAATAAATGCTAGGAGCAGAAGGAGAAAATATGTATGGGAAATATAATTTGCCATGGAGTGACTTTGTAAGAAGGTAATGTTTAAGTAAAGATGTTCAGGATCCTGTTTTAATGTTTTAGTACACTATGCAGTTTCCCCGTATTCCAGTTCACTAAATTTCATATTCAACATTATGTTGAAAGTTGAGCATTGAGTTTTTCATAAAAAGTAATCATTATTTTGCACTCAGTTTAACTTCTTGTTTTACCTAATATATTACATTTCAAGGAAAACCATGTACTTGATTGGCAGGGGTTATAAGTAATGAGAATTCTTTTTTATTATTATCATTGACTCCTCCAATATATTGTGAAAAAATTTTATATGACATATTAAGTGGAGATAATTTGCTGTTATCGATTCAGAAGTATCTTAGAGTTGTACACATCGTAATGATAATAACTGACCAGTGAAGTCTTGTTAAAGTGATTTAGTTTTTAAAAAAATGACCAGAGAAAGAAATGGTTAGCAAAATATATCTGATCCATAGAACAAATTCATTCTGAATAAAATAATCAATATAACCTAAATTAGTATACAAATATAGTATTTTAAAATAATAAAATAAAAAGTAGAAAATTATGCTATACCATATTATTTTAATTCTGTAATATCACCATCAAATAAAATATGGTATCATGCAATTTGTCAAAACAAAATAATAATGATGATGATGCATTTTTAATGGAAAATTATTAGAATGGTTAGTAAATAGAAGATATGGCTGTAATGAACTTAGCTTTTTATTTACTTGCAGCTTAATTCTGAACAGATAACTTTAAAACTATTTAATTCAGTGTCTTTCAATAAAGATCTTTAGCTGAAATAGCTCTCTGTATATTCACTAATATCTTCTTCTAATTAATGAAGCAATTTCAGTAATAAATTTGATTATTGTATAAGTTTATATGCTATAAAAATGTTAAATAAAAATATAGTTTGATACTACAAAAACTAACCTCAAAAGTAGATACAGTACTGTAACATCAAGACTCTTTTGCCATTTTCCCCACTACTTAAATTTACATTAAATATAACAACACTAGAAAAGAGTTTGGTATTCTCATGGTGTGAAAATGTAATAATAATATAGAAATTTTTCCAAGGTATATTGATGTTAAAGTAAATTATTTTAAGATTACTGTTTTGAAAATATTTCAAGAAGGCAGGGCATGGTGGCTCATGCCTATAATCCCAGCACTTGGGAGGCCTAGGCAGACAGATCACCTGAGGTCAGGAGTTCGAGACCAGCCAGACCAACATGGTGAAACCCTGTCTCTACTGAAAATACAAAAATTAGCTGAGTGTGGTGGCAGGTGCCTGTAATCCCAGTTACTTGGGAGGCTGAGGCAGGAGAATTGCTTGGACCTAGGAGGCAGAGGTTGTGGTGAGCCAAGATCATGCCATTGCACTCCAGCCTAGGCAACAAGAGTGAAACTTTATCTCAAAAAAAAAAAAAAAAAAAAAAGAGAAAAGAAAGAAAATACTTTAAGCAATACATTGAAGGGTAAGAAAGAAAGGAAATGTTCATAATTAAAAAGGAGATGCCTTTTTCAATATCTAAAGAAAAAAATAAATGTTTATATCACAATTGTGCAAAATAGGATATTGTAACTTTTTTCAACATGTCTTATGAATTAATACTAATGTTATTAATACATTTCATAACATTTCCAAATAACAGATTAATGGGACTGATTTTTTTAAAATCTAGAAATATGATACATAGAAAGTAGACCTACTAACTGGAATGCTTTCCCATTGGGTATTAATTATTTACATGACTCAAACAAAGCTGAAGCAAGAGCAAAAAGAGACTTACTAAAGTATATTTTCTCCCAAGGCATCACTCTGCAAAAATCTCAATAGCAAAACTCCTAGTGACATAAACTTAGGTCGTTTTTCTAATCCTTAGGGATATTTAATTGGAGGGAAATAGTGGTTAGAAAAGCAGAAACAAAAATTATTATCAGATTTTTATAGACTTTCTTATATAATTTGAATGAAAACGAACTGAAACTTTTTTTGTGATATTATTTGTGCCAAAGATACATTTTAAGATTATCTTAACTTTATCTTTGTTCACTTTTTTATGTATGTATATCTTAGTTTGAACAGTTATAGTAATATATCACAGACTGGGTAGCATATAAGCAACAGTAACTTATTTCTCACGGTTTTGGAGGCTGAAAATTTGAGATCAGGATGTCAGCATGGTCAGGTTCTGGTGAGGATCCTCTTTTGGGTTGCAGACTGCTGACTTCGTATGACTTATTTTATCCTTACATGGCAGGAAGAGAATTAGAGAACTCTCTGGGATTATTTTTTTAAGGGCACTGTCTTAGTTCATTTTCTGTTGCCTGTGAAACAATACCTGAATCTGGATAATTTAAATTTAAAAATCATTTTTACAATTATGGAAGCTGAGAAGCGTGAGGTCAAAGGGCTGCATCTAATGATGGCCTTTGTGTTGGTGTGGACTCTGCAGAGTCCGGAAGTGGCAGGGGGTATCTCATGTTAAGGCAGATGAGTATGCTAGCTCAGATCTGCCTTCCTCTCCTTATAAAACCATCACTCTGATGTTTGTAATAATCCATGAATTAATTAACGTATTAATTCATTAATTTATGAACGGATCAGTCCATTCATAATGGCAGAGGTCCCATAACTCAATTACCTTTTAAAGACCCCCTTTCTCAATACTATCACATTGGGGATGAAGTTTCAACGTGGGTTTTGGAGGGGATAAATATTTAAAACATAGCATTCTACTCATGGATCCCCCAAACTCATGTCCTTCTAACATACAAATATATTTGTTCTCTCCCCATAGTCCAAAGCTTTAACTTGTCTCAGCACCCACTCAGAAGTCCAAAGTCCAGAGTCTCATATGTGAACCTGTGTAATCAAAGCAAATTTTGCATTTTCAAGATACAGTGGTGCAGGTACAAAATAGACATTTCCTTTCCAAAATATAAGAATAGGAAGGCAAAAAAAAAAAAGGAATAATAGCCCCCAAGTGAGCCTGAAACCCATCAGGGTGGAAATTAAATCTTAAAGCTGGAGAAAAACCTTTTATAAGTCTATGAACCTTCTCATGGACAAACTGAGGTAGAGGCTGGGTCCCCGAGATCTCAGGAAGCCCTGGCCCTGCGGCTTTGCTGGGTAGGGTCTACATGGCTGCTGATACTGGTTGGACTCTGGTGCCTGCAGCTTTCCTAGGGGGGCATTGCATGCTGCTGGTGACTTCACAGTTATGGAGTCCCAGTATTTGTCCTGCTTGCATGGCTCCACTATGCATTGCCTTGGTTGGTAATCTTTGTGGCAGTTACAATCCCACATTTCCACTCAGCATTGCTCTAGTGAGTGCTCTCTATGGTAGGCCTTGTGGCAAATCTCTGTCTGGGCCCCTGGGCTTTTCAATATGACATTTGAAATCTCAGTGGAGGCTGCTGACCCTCCAGAGCTCTTGCTTTCTGCAAACTAGCATCGCATGGACCGCGTCAAGATTTACAACTTGTAACTTCTAGAGCTGCAGCAGGAGCCATGGCTGGGACAGCCCCAGAGTGTTGCACTGAGGTATGGGGAGCAGAGTCCTGAGGCAGCCCCTGGAAGTAAGTTTGTGGAGAATACCCTATGCCTGTCCATTGAAATCATTCTGCCCTCTTAGGCCTCTGGGCCTATGATGGGAAGGCAGCCTTGAAGATCTCTAACATTCCTTTGGAGTTTTTCTTCCATTCTTTTCAGGAATAATATCTGGCTCCCTTGTACATGTGCTAATCTTTTTTTAGCAAATAGTCCCTGAGTTATACCCTTGGTTTCCTCTCCTGAACATACTTTTTCACTCATTGGGTGGCCAGATGGAGAGTTTCCCTAATCTTTCTGTTCTGCTTCATTTTTAATTATAAATTCTGGTTTTAAATTATTTCTTTTCTCTAGGATCTCAGGGTAAGCAGCTGAAAGGAAGGAACCCTGAAATTGTCTCCATATTTTTCTTAGACATTTCTTCAGCTGGATACCCTACTTCATCACTCCCATATTAAGCCTCACACAAAGCCCTCAGGCATGGACAGAGGTTAGCAACATTCTTTGCCTACTATTACAAGAATAGCCTTTACTCTAGTTTCCAATACCTTTTTCCTCAGTTCCCTCTGAAACCTCATCAGAATGACCTTTACTGTTCATATTCTTGTCAAAACCACTTCACTAATCTCTAAGAAGTTTGAAACTTTCCCTAATCTTTTTGTCTTGTAGACGAGGATTTAGGCTAGAATCTAAGCTTTTTATAGCCTATTTCTCGAAA
Source organism: Papio anubis (assembly GCF_008728515.1). Classification (NCBI taxonomy): domain Eukaryota; kingdom Metazoa; phylum Chordata; class Mammalia; order Primates; family Cercopithecidae; genus Papio; species Papio anubis. The sequence continues at coordinate 73,605,659 of NC_044978.1, forward strand.
TTCTTCTAGTCTCCACCTGTCACCTAGTTCCAAAGATATTTTCAATTTTTTAGGTATTCATTGCCCAAACATTCAGCTCTCAGGATCTATTTCCTTTCATGGTTCATTTTCTGTTGCTTATAGCAGAATATTTGAAAACAAATAGTTTATAAAGAAAATGAATGTATTTATTATAGTTATGGAGGTTGAGAAGTTCAAGGTTGGGGTGCCCCATCTGGTGAGGGCCTTCTTGCTGATGAGGACTCTGAAGAACCTGGGGAGGTGCAGGGCATCACATGGTGAGTGAACTGGGCCTGATAGCTCAGATCTCTTTTTCTCTTCTTATAAAGCCACCAGTTCTACTCCCATGATAACTCATAATCCATTAATCTATTAATTTATGAGTGGATTACTGCATTCAAGAGAGTAGAGCCCTCATGAACAAATCACTTTTTAAATGACCATCTGTCAATACTACTTTCCAAAATTTAATTCAGAATTAAATTTCAACATGAGTTTTGGAAGGGATAAGCATTCAAACCACAGCAGACACTGATTCATTTTTTTTTTTTTCTTTTTTGAGAGAGAGTCTTGCTCTGTCATCCAGCATGGAGTGCAGTGGTGCAATCACAGCTCACTGGGCTCAATTGATTCCTCCCAAGTAGCTGGGACTAAAGGTGCCCACCACCTCACCAACTAATTTTTATATATTTTGTAGAGATTGAGTTTTATTGTATTGTCTAGAGTGGTCTCAAGTTCCTGGGCTCAAGTGATCTGCCTGCCTCAGCCCAAAGTAAAGGGTTTATAGGCATGAGCCACCACATCTGGTCACTAATCCCATTCTCATACCATCACATTGGGAGTCAGATTTTAACACATGAATTTGGGGGAAACACATTTAGTCCATTGCAATGTATTTTTCATATATTTTGTGGTTTAATTTGCTGTGTATTGTTTCTGTTGCTACTAATTTGAACAAAATAAATTGAAAGATGAAAATGTTATTGCATCAAGGAGATAAGGATATTCACTCCCAAATGAATGACTTTTGAATTGAAAGTGGAAGCTGTGATGGGAAGTCTGGAACATGATAATCACTAATGATGAATTAAGGCAAGCAACAAGAAGACAATCCTACACATAAGCATATCAATAAGTCTGGAAAATGTTTATGAAGAAATAAATTACCTGCACTGTATTTATTGAGAAAGCTGTAGCAACCCTGACTTTCCTGGACAAAGTGTATGATTCTTTATAAAAAATATTAAACATTTTATGTGTAAAATACTGTGATCTTTTCCATTATTTTATTTTGAGCATCTATCTCAAAAAAAAAATCCTTCTCAAAGTATAAAGCTTGAAGGCACATTTTATTCTCCCAAATTGAGTGTTCCCAAGTGTCTTTTACTCTACAAGGACATAAGAAAGGGGAATCTTTCACAAGGAACCTCCATCACAAGACTCCAGGCAATGCTTAGACAAGTTTTTAGATCTACTGTATTAAAGAAACCTGTATAAAGAAAACACATTTGATGTGTTAAAGAACCATGTACATAATGGTACCCAGCCTGAGGCGGGTAACCATTTTATTTATTGCTTTCTTTATTGCAGGTGTTTAAAAAGGCCAATCTTTTTAAAAATTTCTGACAGTATGATGTCAGTATAACTGAATAAATGAATGATCTGATGCCTTTTCATAATTTATTGCTCGGCGTTTCCCTATTTCCTGTACAATAAATGGCAAGTTTTTATATATGAGTTCTGCAACAGTTGAAGGTAAACAAGTTGAAGACTTATCTGCAAATGAACTAGATTTTGTTCTATTGAGTACAATGAGACAATGAGGATTCATAAGAAAGGTAGTTTAGAATGATCACAATGGGAAACACCTTCCATTTAAAGAAACTATCAAAAGTATTTGTATTTTATGGTTCAGCAGAGACTGAATAAGGTAAGATTGCATAATTTATATAAATCATGCTACTATAAAGACAGATGCACAGATATGTTTATTGTGGCACTATTCACAATAGCAAATACTTGGAACAAACCCAAATGTCCATCAATGATAGACTGGATTAAGAAAATGTGGCACATATACACCATGGAATACTATGCAGCCATAAAAAAGGATGAGTTCATGTCCTTTGTAGGGACCTGGATGAAATTGGAAACCATCATTCTGAGCGAACTACTGCAAGGGCAGAAAACCGAATACCACATGTTCTCACCATAGGTGGGAATTGAACAATGAGAACACTTAGACACAGGGTGGGGAACATCACACACTGGGGTGTCATGGGGTGGGGTAAAGGGGGAGGGATAGCATTATGAGAAATACCTAATGTAAATGATGAGTTAATGGGTGCAGCAAACCAATACGACACATGTATACATATGTAACAAACCTGCACGTTGTGCACATGTACCCTAGAACTTAAAGTATAATAGTAATAAAAAAAGATAAGATTACAGCAAGGCTTGGAATTTAAATGAAATCTGATGCATCCCCACTCCTTTAAAAGGAGCCAATTCAAATAAATGAAAGTAATATCTCATAAAAACTAAACCGTAAACATAGTCCATATACAAGCTTACGTCTATTAGTTAAAGCACTTCCTTACTCTAACTTTTCAGCTTCTCTGTTTCTCCAATCTCTAACTGGTTCTACACATCTACTGCTAAAATTTTCTTTGGTTTACTTAATTTGCGATTACATGAAGTTAGGTCAAGCTAGAAGTAAAGAATACAGTCCTTCAGCCTTGGAGTAATGGCTTACACCTCTAAACCCAACACTTTGGGAGGTTGAAGTGGGAGTATCACTTGAGCTCAGGAGTTTCAGATTAGTGTGAGCAACGTAGCAAGGTTCTACCTCTATAAAATATTTGAAAAATTAGCCAGGTGTGGTGGCATGTACCTATGGTCCCAGCTACTCAGAAGGCTGAGACAGGAGCATCACTTGACCCCAGAAGGTCAAGGCTGCCGTCAGTCCTGTTTGTGCCACTGCACTCCAATCAGCCTGGGTGATAGAGTGAGATCCTGTCTCAGAACTAAATAGTGATAATAATTATAACACAGTCTTCCAGACTGCTGAGTCTGTCCAATACCTCTGTTATCAGTCACAAGTTCAGGGATTTCTAGCATGACTCTCATTTTAGACTAATGGACTGCAAATCCAACGTTCCTTACAGACTCCTTCAGGTTTGATAATTTGCTAAAATGACTCACAGAACTCAGAAGAGTGCTATACATACAATTATGGTTTTATTATAGCAAAAGGGTAAAAATGAGAATCAGCCAAAGAAGTACATAGAAGATGAAGACTCAAAGAATTGAATGTGAAATGTGAAGCTTTTATCATTCTCAAGGTCCCATCTGAAAAATCCCTTTCCACATCCAGGTGTGACACTGCTCAAAGAGTGTTGCCCACCAGGGAAGCTCATCCTTTACAAAAGTGTAATTGATTGAGTCATTGCCCATGTGGTTGAACTTAATCTCCAGCCCCCTCATCTTCCCAGAGTTTGAACTGATAGCACATGATTTAGAGCTCCAGTTGGGAAAACCACATAATTCATGTGTCTGACATGGCCACGAGCCATACTCATTGTGTTAGCATAAAATATCTAGGTGCCCACCAAGAGTCACCTTCTTAGCATAAAATATAAAGTTGTGGTCTGAGGGGCCTACAATCAATAGCAAAGGCACTCTTCTCCCTTGGAAAATTTCAAAGGTTTAAAAGGTCACCTCCTAAGTGCTGGGAGAGAAGCCAGACTGTTCTTTAGGTAAAGTTAATTCTTTATTACACAACGTCGCATTAGGGTTCATGCTGTCTGCATCGGTCCTTGAATCCTTCCTACACTTATTTTAGTTTTTTTTTTTTTAAGATGTGGTAACAAGGGAAAAGAAGCAGTTTTGATCTATGTAATATTTTAAACTGGTCCATCTCCTTGGGGAGATGAGGGTTGTGAAACATTATCTTCTTTGTTTTTCATCCTTACTAAGTTAAATCACATAAAATTGCCTCTTGCAGGCAATTGTAAAATATGTTAAATATAATCATTTCTACTTACCAAGTATCCAAATTAAAGGAGTGATAATACATGGGATAACATGTTCCATGATCAAGCTAAACTTCACACTTTTAAAATGTACCTCTTCATGAAAACAGGATTCAGTATTTACCAAAAGTGTCATTTCTCTCACCATATTTCAAAGAAAATATGCTTGATCCCATTGGGACAAATAAGTTAAAACATTACCATCAGTACATATATTTAGGGAAATACTCCCACAACTCAGAAAGGGGAAGCTAGAGATCTGAATGAAAGATTAGGAAGTTTTAATCTTAGACATTTTTTAAAAATAATTTTTTCATACTATTGTAAATGTTTCCATATAGTTACGTATTAAAAATACTTACATCACATTTTAAGTATGCATCTTGGAGAAAGCCTAAGGCATATTTTTATTCCTCGAATTGTCATTTGGTGTACCCTAATACAATATGACCGGTATCCTTATAAAAACAGGAAATTGGACATAGAGAGAGGCATACGTGTTGGTAAAACGCTGTAAAGAGACATGAAGAGAAGCCATCTGCAAGACAAGAGGAGAAACACAGAACTGATTTTTGCCTTGCAGCACTCAGAAGGTATCAACCTTACTGCTACCTTGAATTTGGACTTTTAGCCTCCAGAACTGTAAGACAATAATTTTTTCTTTTTTTAAGCTATCAGTTTGTGATTCCTTGTTACAGCAGTCCTGGTAAACTAATATACTGTGCTGTTGCAGTCCTATCACTATATTGCTAATGTTATAATTACTTAGGTAATATTTATTTTTGTATTAATAATTTAACTTTAATTTTTCTGTGTAAATTATTGCTGCCCCAAATTTTTTAGTGAAGACTTTAATAATCCATTTTATAGATATATACAAAGCTGCAATTCTATGTATATATAGCAAACATATGTAAGGATGTAATTTTGTGTACATGTAGCAATTAAAAATAGACAATTACAATGTTAAATTTAGTTTATTTTGCTTGCTCCTGTTTTAATATTACTCTGTTTGAAATTTTGTTTTAACATAAAATTCAGGACTCTGAGACACTTCCTTGATAAAATGAAAAAATTTGTCTTAAAGATGTTCCTCTGATAATGTCATGGTTCATGAAACCTAAATACACTATTAATAGCCGTACTTTAGACTAAACATTGCCTTTAAAACTGCAAAATCATCTAAATCATGAAAGATATAAATCTATATAATACAAATTTGATATTCAACAAACCTATGTATAAAATCTTAGTAGTATAAAGATGTAAGGTACTCTCAAGACAAAATACTTAAAAAAAACTTTCTCAATTTTTTAACTTTTAATTTCAGGAGTACATGTGCAGGTTTGTTAGATAGGTAAACTTGCATCATGGGTGTCTGCTGTACAGATTGTTTCATCACCCAGGTTTTAAGCCTAATACTCATTAATTATTTATCCTGATCTTCTGCCTCCTCCCACTCTCCACCTTACAATAGGCCCTAGTGTCACAAGTTTACCTACATTACAAACCTGCACATGTTTCCATAAACTTAAAAGTCAAAAAAAATGAAAAACACAGTAAAAATAAATAAATAAATGAATGAACATTTGTTAAATGATTAGTTTTCCATTTCCTTTCAGAGAATAAAAAAGATGAAGAAAGATGAAATATAATTGATAGGGCCCAAGAAAAATTTAACTTTTTCTGTTTGATTTTAAAATTTTTACTAAATATCATATACATATTAAACAACATAACACATGTGTTAGGTGAAAATAAAAGAACAACTACATACACTAGTTAGCTTAAAATGAAATATTGCAAGAACTTTGAATCCTTTTGTGAACCCCTTCCTTTACCCCAAAGGGAATCACCACCACAAATTTTTGTATTTATTATCCACTTGCTGTTCTTCATAATTTTATATGTTTTTATGCCTTTAAAATATTGTTTACTTTTGCCTGATCCTAGCTTTATATAAATGAATCATATCGTCTATATGTTTCAATTTGCTTTTTTGGCTCACTATTATTATATTTGTGATATGAGTTCATGCTGGTCCCTTCAATGCCACTGCTTCATAGTATTCCGTGGTATGAAAAGCACAACAAAGGGTCCGGGCGCGGTGTCTCACCCCTGTAATCCGAGCACTTTGGGAAGCCGAGGTGGGCGGATCACGAGGTCAGGAAATCGAGACCATCCTGGCTAACACTGTGAAACCCCGTCTCTACTAAAAATGCAAAAAATTAGCCAGGGGGTGGTGGCACGTGCCTGTAGTGCCAGCTACTCAGGAGACTGAGGCAGGAGAATTGCTTGAACCTGGCAGGAGGAGGTTGCAGTGAGCCGAGATCGTGGCACTGCACTCCAGCCTGGGAGACAAAGCGAGACTCCATCTCAAAAAAAAAAAAAAAAAAAAAAGTAAAGAAAAAAAGAAAGAAAGAAAAACACAACACAGTTATCTCACGTCTTGTTAAAATAAATAAATAAATAAATAAATAAATACATAAATACATAAATACATAAAATTACAAAGAATCAAGGGTGTGATGTTTAATGCAGGATTATTGGCCACAGAACTTGAAGGATTTCTCTCAAAGATGGTGTAGATGTGCCGATTTGGGGAAAGTCAATGAGGAAGAGACTCAGTAGAAGATAAAATATGATAATGGAAGAAAATTGGGATGTTGTCAGTGGGGGTTCTTTAAAAGGTTCAATGTTTTCATTTTTTTCTTTGTCTCTTTTTGCCTCTGTCCATCCATGCATTACTCAAAATACATTGTGCCACCGTTGTGGGTGAAGTGCATTTAAAGGCAAATTTTCTAAAACAATTGTGATGGTTAATACTAAGTGTCAACTTGACTGTACTGAAGGGTACAAAGTATTGATCCTGGGTGTGTCTGTGAGGGTGTTGCCTAAGGAGATTAACATTGGAGTCAGTGGGCTGGGGAAGGCAGACACACCCTTAATCTGGGTGAGCACAATCTAATCAACTGCCAGCATGGCTAGAATAAAAAGCAGGCAGAAAAATGTGAAAAGAGAGATAGCCTAGCCTCCCAGCCTACGTCTTTCTCCCATGTTGCATGCTCCTGCCCTCTAATATTGAACTCCAAGTTCTTCAGTTTTGGAAATAGACTAACTCTCCTTGCCCCTCAGCCTGTAGACGGCCTATTGTGAGACTTTGTAATAGTGTGAGTTAATACTTAATAAACTCTGATATATATATATATGGGAGTTTATATATATATAAATATATGTTTTTATTATATATATGTGTGTGCATACATATAAACTCCCATATATATTAATTCTGTCCCTCTAGAGAACCCTGACTAATACAGATTTTGGTACCACGAGTGGTTCTAGAGGACAAGAATATTAAGGATGGAGTTCTTTCATTGGTTTTGGGGTTTCTGGAGTTGACTGCTTAATATGATTAGACTCCAAATTGCTGAGGACTGTACTTCTAATTGCATGGAGAATACTGATAGTCTTTGGCATGAACTGTTTAGATAAACAGAATAAATGCATTTGACACTCCTGATTTATTGCTTATGAGAGGCAAGGAGTTTAGTGACTCTGTACATAATACTTTTGATCATATGTGGGGAAACAAGGAACATAATGAAGCTGATTATTTGCTCTTAAGTTCAGTGGACAAAGTGATGAAAGAAAATGATGAACTCAGGGATTCTATCTCCTAGCCTCAGAAGCAGATATTGAGCCTCAAATCTGCTAAGATTGCCCTGAATGAGAGGCTTATCTCCTGTAGAGGAAGGAGCTGAAATTGTGGAGAAACAATCACAAGCTTTTATCATGTGAGTGGCTGACCTGCTAAAGGTCTCTACTAAAAAACTACAAAAAATTAGCCTGACGAGGTGGAATGTGCCTGTAATCCCAGCTACTCAGGAGGCTGAGGCATGAGAATTCCTTGAACCTGGAGCAAAGGTGACTCTCATTATGTTTTAGCAAAAAGACTGGCGGCATTTTGTCCTGCCTTAGAGATTTGTGAAACTTTGAACTTCAGAAAGATGATTTAAGGTATCTGCCTGAAGACATTTCTAAGCAGCAAGCATTCAAGAAGTGATTTGGGTGCTGTTAAAAGCATTCAGTTTTATAAGGGAAGCAGAGCATAAAAGTTCCAAAAATTTGCATCCTGACAATGTGATAGAAAAGAAAATCTCATTTTCTGAGAAGAAATTCAAGCAGAAATTTTCGTAAGTAATGAGGAGCCCAATGTTAATCCCCAAAGCAATTAGAAGAATGTCTCCTGGGCATGTCAAGGTTTTCATGGCAGTCCCTCCCATCATAGGCCCAGAGGCTTAGGGGAAAAAATGGTTTCAGGGGCCAGGTCCAGGGTGCCTGTGCTGTGTGCAGCCTAGAGACTTGATGTCCTGCATCCCAGGGGCTCCAGCCATGACTAAAAGGACCAACATAGAGCTCAGGCCATGGCTTCAGACAGTGAAGGCCCCAAACCCTGGCAGCTTACATGTGGTGTTGAGCCTACAGATACAAAGAAATCAAGAACTAGGGTTTGGGAACCTCCACCTAGATTTCACAAAATTTATGGAAATGACGGGATGTCCAGGCAGAGTTTTGCTACAGGGTGGCGCCCTCATGGAGAACCTCTGCTAGGGCAGTACAGAAGGGAAATGTGTAGTCAGAGCTCTCACAGAATCCGCACTGGGGTACCTCCTAGTGGAGGTGTGAGAAGAGGGCCACTGTCCTCCAGACGTTAGAATAGTGGATCCACTGACAGCTTGCACTGTTTTTCTTGAAAAGCTGCAGACACTCAACATCAGCCTTTGAAAGCAGCTGGGAAGGAAGCTGTACCCTTCAAAGTCACAGGGGTAGGGCTGCCCAAGACATTGGGAACCCACCTCTTGCATCAGCCTGCTCTAGATATGAGACATGGAGTCAAAGGAGGTCATTTTGGACCTTTAAGATTTGACTGTCCCTCGTATTATGGACTTGAATGGGGTCTGTAGTCCCTTCATTTTGGCCAGTTTATCTCATTTGGAATGGCCGTATTTACTCAGTGCCTGTACAACCATTGTATCTAGGAAGCAACTAACTTGCTTCCGATTTTACAGCCTCATAGGTGGAAGGACTTGCCTTGTCTTGGATGACAGTTTGGACTCTGGACTTTTGAGTTAATGCGGAAATAAGTTGAGATTTTGGAGGACTGTTGGGAAGGCATGATTTATTTGGAAATGTGAAGATAAAAGATTTGGGAGAGGCTGGGGCAGAATGAAATGGTTTGGCTCTCTGTCCTTCCCTAAATCTCATCTTGTATTTCCCATAATTCCCATGTGCTGTGGGAGGGATCTGGTGGGAGATGATTGACTCATAGGGGCAGGTTTTTGCTGTGCTGTTCTTGTAATAGTGAATGAGTCTCACAAGATCTGATCTTTTATAAAATGGGAGTTTCTCTGCACAAGCTCTCTTTGCCTGCCACTATCCATCTAAGATGTGACTTGCTTCCCTTTGTGTCCACCATAATTGTGAGGCCTTCCCAGCCAGGTGGAACTTTAAGTTCAATTAAATCTCTCTCTTTTGTAAATCACCCAATCTCAGGTATGTTTTTGTCAACAGTGTGAAAATGGACTAATACCTTCACCTACAGAAATATGAGTTTTAGATGAAATGAGATGTAATGCTGTATAGGTTTTTATTCTTAAAGTATCAAAATTAATAATGAAGTGAAGTATAGTTCCAAAATATTTCTAAAAGTAAAAAGCAAAGGTGATCAAAAACCAACAATGCTAACATAAAATTATGAGTGATTAACCACAGCCAGACACCACTACCACTCCTAGGCTGAAGAGCAAATAAAAGAGTAGTATGAACAATATTGTATTTCTCTCAAGTTCATGTGTTAAAGCCCTAACTTTCAGTGCCCCAGAATGTGAGTGTTTGGATATAGAGCCTTTAAAGGGGTGGTTAAATGAAAATGAGGCCATTAAGGTAGCCCCTAATCAAATCTGACTTGGGTCCTTATGAGAAAATGAAAGTCGGACACATAAAGAGATACTAAGAAATGCTTGTATACACAGATATAATCACGTGAAGGACCACGTGAAGCCATAGCACTAAAGTGGCCATCTGCATACCAAGAATAGACTCCTTAACCAGATAGACTGACACCTTGATCATAGGCTTCTAGCAGAAAATAATGCTAGAATAATGCTAAAATTCTGCTAAGTTACTCCATCTGTGGTATTTTGTTAACTTCTTTTACTCTTCTAGTAAAAGAAGAGGCCAGTTTGCCTGACAGGTTGGCCAGTCAAGCAAGAGGTGGAGCCATGAGGAAATGTAGCTGCTATGAGCTACAGTGCAATGCAGAGAAGGTGACGTCTCTCTTCTTCTCATCCCTCACTCTCTGAATTGTCTTTGCCAATCATAATGGTAAAAACCACATTTTCCAAGTCAGTAGCTCCACACCAAGTTTCAGAGACTTTGTTAGTTTGCTCTGGCTAAAATTGGGATCACCACCTAATTATGTTTACAATAATGACACCATTCCTCAAAATTCACAGGCTTAGAATTTAGTTTAAAGTGTTCTCTCCTTTTCATTGATTTTCAAATAGATTGACTTTTAGGGTTCAACTCTTCTTCTTTCTAAGGTAATTCAGAAATTTGTGTCTTCGCTTGAAAATAATAATATATGGTATGTTTTTATATGTATTTTTCTTTTGGAGTTCATTGATAAGAGAATTTGCTAAACTTTTCTCAAAGACTATGCATGAAAATGTTCCATGGAAACATAAAAAATGAATATTCTCCATATTCTCCATTTTAATATTGAATACAAAAATTTCTGTATATTAATGCCATCAATAACTTAACTTTATTTTGAATATATAATTAGTAACTTTGGAATCTTAAATTGTCTACTTATTAAAATAATACACGCTAAATTTTTGCTTTCCAAGCTTTATTTCTCTTTACTCTGAATTTTTCATAGTTTTGACTTTGTATATTTAATTAACATTTTGGGGTGTGCATGTAAGTATGTGGATCAATCTAGTATCTCTAATTCATTAATTACGCTTCTAATCAATATACAGTGTGCATATTTATCTTATTTAATAATATTACCATTAACTTGCCCATATCTGATATTAATGATGTCATTTAATATTTCTTTTATGTGGTTGTCTATTGTGCAACTTTGCACCTGGTTTGTGTCATTTCAAGCATCATATAACTGTTTATTCTCCCTAATTCAGTGGGATAATCTGTGATATTCAATGACTCACTTACATTTAACAGTATAAATATTAGATTTACTTTTAATCATACTTGAATTATCTTGTTTAATTTTTCTCCCCAAATTTTTTACTTTGGCCAGTAAAAAATTACTATTCATTATCATCTTTCCCACGAGTTAATTTGGTGGTTTCCCTGTACAAATCTATTCTTTCACTGCTTTCCTCCTTCTAGAGATAAGTGTATAAGAGTTAAGTATTAAACTAATGTGACTTTTGTACTCTCCACCCACTCTGGTGTTACCTTTGAAATATGTCACTTCCCACCTTCCATCTGTCTGGCTCTGAGGTTTGGCAGTTTCTATTATTCTTGTTAAGGTATATAAAGTAATGGCAACACCCACAATAACTTTTGCACTAAACTAAATATTATGTCTATTTTGTTTCAAGGATCCTGTTCAGCATAAATATTACAATCTGAGGCACTCCATTAACAAGATTTAATTTATATTTCAACAGATAGACAGATTAGATAGGTAGATAGATAGATAGAGAGATAGAGAGATAGATAGATAGATTAGACAGATAGATAGATAGATAGATATGTATGCAAAAAGGTTGATTACTCACCACAATCTTTCCTTCTTCATCTTCCTCTATTTGAAGCTTTAGTATGGGTTAATGCATTATTTTGATTAATGTATTATTTTGTTTTTTTTACTAAACTTTTTTTTCTGGTATAGGGCATGAGTGACATGATCTCTGGATTCTTGAACTTGGCAACTATGTATTATCTTGACTAATGAATGATATATTTTTAGTTGCATATATGAACACTGAGTTTCAGGTGTATTTGTATTATTTTGTAGATGCTATTCTGTAGTCTTCTAGCTTTCAGTCCTGCAGCTAGGAAACCTAATATCAGTTTCATTATTTCTACTTCCACAAATCAATTATTTTATCTAATTGGAGGCTTGTAATATTTTCTGTTGCCCCCCCCCAAAATTGTTTTTTTTACTAATATCTGCTTATAGGGGTGTTTGTTTTTGTACATGCTTTTTTTAATCTTGCCTTGAACTCGGGTAAGCAAACTGTAAAATTTCATCTCAAGAAGTTTTATTTATAGCTTCTTACACATTTGTCTCTCCTTAATTGTATCATTTTAAAAAATGCTTCATAACTATTTTAAATTGTTTTCCACATTAGGAGTCACCATTTGTACTCTAATTCTTTTACCTCTTTGCTCATTGCTTTTACCTTCCTGAAATTTTGGTCTAAGTTTTTTGATATTTCTAACATGTGGTCTTTCAGTTAAGAACTTAGTTATCCAATAGTAACTACTCTTTCTTTTTACCCCTGATTGTTTGCAATACAAAAAAATATAAATCTTACAAAATATAAGTCTTGCAAAATGTTATTGTGCAATAAAAAACATCTCCCTGACATTTAATCTTATTTGAGCCCTGTAATCCTAATAAAATGTGAAAGTTAAGAAATTGCACACACACCTCACTACCCACTCTCTCCCCGGCTCCCACCTTCACCCTATCCCCACACAGCCTTTCTTTCTTGTTCTGGGAAACAACTTACTGCTAAGAAGCTCCCTTCCCCATATGAACTTAGACAAAACATCGGATGCCACCGTGTGCACTTACGACAAGACCAGACAAAGACTTTTCATATTTCCATTTTTACCTCATAAATAATTAGCTGATCATTCAGAATAAAATTTATATTGACCAAATTTTGGTTAAGAATATTTCCTCCCTTCAGGGTTATTGAATTTTCCCTCATTTTCAGCCTTAACTAGCATTCAACCCCTCCTTACCAGTGTCTCCTGAGAGTAGGCTGGTCTCCAAGTAAAACATTCTCTGATCTACTGTCCAGTCATGATTCTTTCATTTGTCCCACATGCCTGTAGCTCATTCTTTTTAACCTTGTTCACTCCTCTTCATGATGAAGAAATTCTTTGTCTTCTATCCCTTGGGTTATTTGCATATTTTATATTCAGAGTGCTCTTCCGGTCACAACAGCCGAACAGGGGAGATTCTGTTACAATAGTACTTTTCCCCCCGCTTGCAATAATCTTTGCAAACAAAATCTTTCCATACTAGTTTTGGATTTGATTTTTATTTGACCTCTCTAAAATGAATCTTTTGCCTTTTCTCTCTCCATTTCTCTCTCTCTCCGCATTGTTCAAATTGTCACCTGTTTCTTCCAGTAACTCCACTTTACTGCTAGTTTTTTTTTTTTGTTTGTTTATTTTCTGTCTGCTGGAACATATTAAGTACATTGTCAGAACATTTTAACTACCCCTTGGAATTTGGCTTCAGTTATTCACTGAAGTTGTTCCTAAGAGTGGTAGGAATTAAATCTTCCTCTGTGCTTGCCAGAGCTAAACCAGCTTAAAACTTGTTGGTTCCTTTGTCCAGGCACTAAGCAGTGTTTTTCCTTATAATGTTAGCTGCAAAATTAGAGCATTCCCAGCTTTAGGGTAACAGTCTTCAGCCTACCTGATTTGCTGTTTTTCAACTCCCTGGGGAACAAAGAGAATGCCACGCTTCTTATCCATACTTCATAGATCTGCTCAAGGCAGAGAGTCTCCAGAATTTTTGTTTACCAATGCATATACTGAGACATTCCACCTGTGGTATTTCAGCAACCATTTGCTCTAGGGGAAAAACATCTTGTAACTTTTCTGTTTTCCCTAGACTGCAATTTTTATCCTAACTTGCTGACCATAAGAAGCTGTTTAATTGTAAAGACATTACTAGTTGGCATGGAATTGGGAAGCAAAGTTAGTAGCAATGCTCTGTATTGCCATTTTACTAGGATTTCACAGTTACTTTCTGTACTGTTAATAGATTTTCTGGTTTTATATCAATACTATTGGATCTCAATGTTCCCAAAGATACAACAATTTTCCACGGAGTTAAGGAAAGAAAGAGCTTGAATATGATCTCAGAAAGATTATTAAAGACAAGTGGGAACACTGCTGGTATAAAAAAGAAGGAGTAGAAGATTCAACATTATTTTTAATGCTGGGCAATTATCCAAGATGATAAACTTGGGCATTTGCTATATATAGCCAGGGTTAAAATGAGCAACTCTTCAGTTATGGAGACAATTGACACAGTGATATCACTGCCTTAAGTAAGCAAAACGAACTTTGCCCAGACCTGCAACATTAAAAATGCTATTGCTAATGTTTATGGAGAATGTCAGAATAAATTTAGCATATTACATCACTTCTACTGAGAATTTGCAAGAGAAATTGCTTACATGGACTTGTGATTGCACATCAAAAATATTTTAAGTGAATGTATCTCATACAACAAAACTAATCGAATAATTTAACATTACCAAATATATCGGACCATGGAGCATCAAATAGGTATGAAGATGAAATTATAGGGATTTGATTTCCAATTCTATTACCCTCATAACTAAAATGAGCAAAAATACAAAATGTACAAATTTTGACATACCAAATAGAAATACCAACTAAAATTGTGGTGGTCTCAACAGAATTCACAAGTAAAACAGAGAGTTTAGGGAAGAGTAGACTATGAAATTATCTTTTTTTAATCAACTTTAAAAAATAGCAATGGAATAATAAGACCTTCAATCAGTAGACAGAATAATCAATAAACATGGCAAAAAAGATAAAGGAGAAGAAAGTACAATTGATGTTGAAATAGAAATTAATACTATCAACCACCCTCTAGGCCATACAACTAATATATCAGGAATTTGAAAAATAAACACAATCTAAGTCTCTGCCAAATGTATGGTAAATTTTGCTAGATTACTAGAGGAAATAAAAAATTTGTTTCCCTGATGAGATACTTTGGCACAAATATTGATGATTTTTCTTTTGATAGTTACATATTCATAACCACTGTAAAAGAGGTGATGAGACCATTCCAAGATGGCTGAATAGGAACATCTCTGGTTTGTAGCTCCCAGCATGATCAATGCAGAAGATGGGTATTTCTGCATTTCCACCTGAGATACCTGGTTCATTTCATTGGGACTGGTTGGGCACTGGGTGCAGCCCACAGAGGGTGAGCCAAAGCAAGACAGGGCATTGCTTCACCCAGGAAGCCCAAGGGATCAGGGTATTTCCCTTTCCTAGCCAAGGGAAGCTGTGACTGACTGTACCTGAAAAAACCGTACACTTCTGTCCAAATACTATGCTTTTCCCACAGTCCTAGCAAGCAACAGACCAGGAGATTTTCTCCCGTGCCTGGCTCAGTGGGTCCCACAACCATGGAGCCTTGCTTGCTGCTAGCACAGCAGTCTGAGATCAACCTGCAAGACTGCAGCCTGGCGGGGGGAGGGGCATCCACCATTGCTGAGGCTTGAGTAGGCAAAAAAGCGGCCTGGAACCTCAAACTGGGCAGAGCCCACCGCAGCTCAGCAAGGCGTATTGCCTCAATAGACTACACCTCTGTGGGCAGGGCATAGCTGAAGCAAAGGCAGCAGAAACTTCTGCAGACTTAAAAGTCCCTATCTGACAACTCTGAAGAGAGCAGTGGTTCTCCCAGCATGGTGTTTGAGCTCTGAGAATGGACAGCCTGCCTCCTCAAGTGGGTCCCTGACCACTGTATAGCCTAACTGGGAAACACCTCCCAGTAGGGTCCTACAGACACCTCATACAGGTGGGTGCCCCTCTGGGACAAAGCTTCCAGAGGAAGGATCAGGAAACAATATTTACTGTTCTGCAATATTTGCTGTTCTGCAGCCTCTGCTGGTGATATCCAAGCAAACAGGGTCTGGAGTGGACTTCCAGCTCACTCCAACAGACCTGAAGCTGAGGACCCTGACTGTTACAAGGAAAACTAACAAACAGAAAGGAATAGCATCAATATAAACAGAAAGGTCATCTACATCAAAACCCCATCTGTAGGTCACCAACATCAACGAGCAAAGATAGATAAAACCACAAAGACTGGGAGCAACCAGAGCAGAAAAGCTAAAAATTCTAAAAACCAGAGCACCTCTTCACCTCCAAAGGCTCACAGCTCCTCACCAGCAACGGAATGAAGCTGGACGGAGAATGAGTTTGACAAGTTCACAGAAGTAGGCTTCAGAAGGTCAATAATAACAAACTTCTCCGAGCTAAAGCAGCAATTCAAACTTATAGTAAGGAAGCTAAAAACCTTGAAAAAAAGGTTAGATGAATGGCTAACCAGAATAAACAGTGTAGAGAAGACCTTAAATGACCTGATGGAGCTGAAAACCACGGCATGAGAACTTGTGATGCATGCACAAGATTCAATAGCCAATTTGATTAAGTGGAAGAAAGGGTATCAGTGATTGAAGATCAAATTAATGAAATAAAGTGAGAAGACAAGGTTAGAGAAAAAAGAATAAAAATAAATGAAAAAAGCCTCCAAGAAATATGGGAATATGTGAAAAGACCAAATCTACGTTTGATTGGTGTAAATGAAAGTGGCAAGGAGAATGTAATCAAGTTGGAAAAACACTTTTCAGTATATTATCCAGGAGAGCTTCTCCAACCTAACAAAGCAGGCCAAAATTCAAATTCAGGAAATACAGAGAACACCACAAAAATACTCCTCAAGGGAGCAATCCCAAGAGAAACATAATCCTCAGATTCACCAAGGTTGAAATGAAGGAAAAAATGTTAAGGGCAGCCAGAGAGAAAGGTTGGATCACCCACAAAGGGAAGCCCATCAGACTAACAGCAGATCTCTCGGCAGAAACCCTACAAGCCAGAAGACAGTGGGGGCCAATATTCAACATTCTCAAAGGAAAGAATATTCAACCCAGAATTTCATATTCAGCCAAACTAACCTTCAGAAGTGAAAGATAAATAAAATCCTGTACAGACAAATGCTGAGAGATTTTTGTCACTGCCAGGCCTGCCTTATAAGAGCTCCTGAAGGAAACACTAAACATGGAAAGGAACAACTGGTTCCAGCCACAGAAAAAACATGCCAAATTGTAAAGACCATTGATGCTATGAAGGAACTGCATCAATTAACAGGCAAAATAACCAGCTAACCTCATAATGACAGGATCAAATTCATACATAACAATATTAACCTTAAATGTAAATGGACTAAAAGCCCCAATTAAAAGACACAGACTGGCAAACTGGATATGGAGTCAAGACCCATCAGTGAGCTGTATTCAGGAGACCCACCTCATGTGCTCACACAAAGGCTCAAAATAAAGGGATGGAGGAAAATCTACTGAGAAAATTGAAAGAAAAAAAAAAAAAAAAAAAAAGCAGGGGTTGCAATTTTAGTCTCTGATAAAACAGACTTTAAACCAACAAAGATCAAAAGAGACAAAGAAGGCTATTACATAATAGGAAAGGGATCCATTCAACAAGAAGACCTAACTATCTTAAATATATATGCACCCAATACAGGAGCACTCAGGTTCATAAAGCAAGTCCTTAGAGACTTACAAAGAGACTTAGACTCCCACACAATAAAAATGGGTGACTTGACCACTCCACTGTCAAAATTAGACAGATCAATGAGACAGAAGGTTAACAAGGATATCCAGGACTTAAGCTCTGCTCTACACCAAGCAGACCTAATAGACATCTACAGAACTCTCCACCCCAAATCAACAGAATATACATTCCTCTCAGCACCACACTGCACTTACTCTAAAATTGATCACGTAATTGGAAGTAAAGCACTCCTCAGCAAAAGTAAAAGAACAGAAATCACAACAAACTATCTCTCAGACCACAGTGCAGTCAAATTAGAATTCAAGATTAAGAAATTCACTCACGCCTGTGGTCCTAGCTACTCCGGAGGCTGAGGCAGGAGAATGGCGTAAACCCGGGAGGCGGAGCTTGCAGTGAGCTGAGATCCGGCCACTGCACTCCAGCCTGGGGGACAGAGCCAGACTCAGTCTCAAAAAAAAAAAAAAAAAAAAAGAAATTCACTCAAAACCACTCACCTACATGTAAACTGAACAACCTGCTCCTGAATGACTACTGGGTACACAACGAAATGAAGGCAGAAATAAAGATATTCTTTGAAACCAATGAGAACAAAAACACTACATGCCAGAATCTCTGGGATACAAAATGAAGGCAGAAATAAAGATATTCTTTGAAACCAATGAGAACAAAGACACAATATACCAGAATCTCTGGGACACATTTAAAGCAGTGTGTAGAGGGAAATTTATAGCACTAAATGTCCGCAAGAGAAAGCAGAAAAGTTCTAAAATCGACACCCTAACATCACAATTAAAAGAACTAGAGAGGCAAGAACAAACAAATTCAAAAACTAGCAGAAGATAAGAAATAACTAAGATCAGATCACAACTGAAGGAGACAGAGACACAAAAAAAACCCTTCAAAAAAGCAATGAATCTAGGAGTCAGCTTTTTGAAAAGATCAATAATATTGATAAAGCACTAGCCAGAATAATAAAGAAGAGAGGAGAATCAAATAGACGCAATAAAAAATGATAAAGGGGCTATCAGCACCAATCCCACAGAAATACAAACTATCATCAGAGAATACTAGAAATAGCTCTATGCAAATAAACTAGAAAATCTAGAAGAAATGGATACATTCCTGGACACATAAGCCCCCCTCAAGACTAAACCAGGAAGAAGTTGAATCTCTGAATAGACCAATAACAGGCTCTGAAATTGAGGCAATAATTAATAGCCTACCAACCAAAAAAAGTCCTCGCCCAGAGGGATTCACAGCTGAATTCTACCAGAGATACAGAGAGGAGCTGGTAACATTCCTTTTGAAACTATTTCAGCCAACAGAAAAAGAGGGAATCCTCCCTAATTCATTTTATGAGGCCAGCATCATCCTGATACAAAAGCCTAGTAGACACACACACACACACACACACACAGAGAGAGAGAGAGAGAGAGAGAGAATTTTAGACCAATATTCCTGATGAACATTGTTGCAAAAATTCTCAATCAAATACTGGCAAACTGAATCAAGCAGCTCATCAAAAAGCTTATCCATCACAATCAAGTTGGCTTCATCCCTGAGATGCAAGGCTAGTTCAACATATGCAAATCAATAAATGTAATCCATCACATAAACAGAACCAAAGACAAAAACAACATGATTATCTCAATAGATGCAGAAAAGACCTTTGACAAAATTCAACAGCCCTTCATAATAAAAACTCTCAATAAACTAGGTATTCATGGACCGTACCTTAAAATAATAAGAGCTATTTATGACAAACACACAGCCAATATCATACTGAATGGGAAAAAACTGGAAGCATTTCCTCTGAAAACCAGAACAAGACAAGGATGCTCTCTCTTAGCATTCCTATTCAACATAGCGTTGGAAGTTCTGGCTAGGGCAATCAGGCAAGAGAAAGAAATAAAGGATATTCAATTAGGAAAAGGGGAAGTCAAATTGTCCCTGTTTGCAGATGGCATGATTGTATATTTAGAAAATCCCATTGTCTCAACCCAAAATCTGCTTAAACTGATAAGCAAATTCAGCAAAGTCTCAGGATACAAAATCAATGTGCAAAAATCACAAACATTCCTATACAACAATAACAGACAAACAGAGAGCCAAATCATAAGTGAACTCACATTCACAATTGCTTCAAAGAGAATAAAGTATCTTGGAATTCAACTGACAAGAGATGTGAAGGAGCTCTTCAAGGAGAACTACAAACCACTGCTCAATGAAATAAAAGAGGACAGAAACAAATGGAAGAACATTTCATGCTTGTGGATAGGAAGAATTAATATCATGAAAATGGCTATACTGCCCATAGATTCAATGCCATTCCCATCAAGCTACCAATGACTTTCTTCACAGAATTGGAAAAAACTACTTTAAAGTTCATATGGAACCAAAAAAGAACCTGCACTGCCAAGACAATCTTAAGCAAAAAGAACAAAGCTGGAGGCACCACACTACCTGACTTTAAACTATACTACATGGCTATAGTAACCAAAACAGCATGATACTGTACCAAAACAAATGTATAGACCAATGGAACAGAACAGAGGCCTCAGAAAGAACAGCACACATCTAAAACCATCTGATCTTTGGCAAACCTGATGAAAACAAGAAATATGGGGAAAAGATTCCCTATTTAATAAATGGTGCTGGGAAAATTGGCTAGCCATATGTAGAAAACTGAAACTGGATCCCTTTTTTACACCTTATACAAAAATTAATTCAAGACGGATTGAAGACTTAAATGGTAGACCTAAAACCATAAAAATCCTAGAAGAAAACCTAGGTAATACCATTCAGGACATAGGCATGGGCAAGGACTTCATGACTAAAACACAAAAGCAATGACAACAAAAGTCAGATTAGACAAACGGGATCTAATTAAACTAAAGAGCTTCTGCACAGCAAAAGAAACTACTATCAGAGTGAACAGGCAACCTACAGAATGGGAGAAAATTTTTACTATCTCCCCATCGGACAAAGGGCTAATATCCAGAATCTATAAAGAACTTAAACAAACTTACAAGAAAAAAACAACCCTATCAAAAAGTGGCCAAAGATATGAACAGACACTTCTCAGAAGAAGACATTTATGCAGCCCACAGATACATGAAAAAATGCTCATCATCACTGGTCATCAGAGAAATCAAAACCACAATGAGATACCATTTCACACCAGTTAGAATAGAGATCACTAAAAAGTTAGGAAACAACAGATGCTGGAGAGGAGGTGGAGAAATAGGAACGCTTTTACACTGTTGGTGAGAGTGTAAATTATTTTAACCATTATGGATGAAAGTGTGGCGATTCCTCAAGGATCTAGAATTAGAAATATCATGTGACTCTGAGATCCCATTACTGGGTATATACCCAAAGGATTAAAAATCATGATACTATAAAGATGCGTGCATACATATGTTTATTGTGGCACTATTCACAATAACAAAGACTTGGAACCAACCCAAATGTCCACCACTGAAAGACTGGATTAAGAAAATGTGGCACATATACACCATGGAATACTATGCAGCCATACAAAAGGATGAATTCATGTCCTTTGCAGGGACATGGATGAAGCCGGAAACCATCATTCTCAGCAAACTGTCACAAGGACAGAAAACCAAACACCACATGTTCTCATTCACAGGTGGGAATTGAACAATGAGAACACCTGGACACAGGGTGGAGAACATCACACACCTGAGGCCTGTCAGGTGGTGGGGGGCTGGGGTAAGGATAGCATTAGGATAAAATACCTAATGTAAATGATGAGTTGATGGGTTCATCAAACCAACATGGCACATGTATAACTGTGTAACAAACCTGCATGTTGTGCACATGTAACCTAGATCTTAAACTATAAAAAAAAATTTTAAAAGGTGACAAAATCTTGATGCAACGTTGCTAAGAAAGATTTTCAGTACTCTATCTGCCACTGACTTAAATACTTTCTATACTATAACTATATTGAATTTAATTTAATAGAAAAATTATATACTGCATATTTGGGGATGATAAAACTCTGTTGACTAACTAATCTATTAAGATGTTAAAGCAGCAATTCTTCAATAAAAATGTGAAATCAACATTTAGTTTAATATCTTCATCCATATTGACTACTATAATAATATTAAGTGAAAATATTATTGTTCATGATCCAGAAGGCTTGTACTTTGAGTTCCATGCTGTGACCATATGAAATTGTCTTTCTTTAGGAGAACCTGACTGCATTTTTTAGTTGGAAGGAGAGTAAACTGAATATTTGAAGACTCGAGGTAAGTCAACATTGGTTTTCAGAGTTGTTCATAAGTATTTTACTTCTCTTTACTTTTTCCAGAAACATGTAAGGTTTTACTATCCAATTGCCTTTTATTTGGATATGGTCATATATAGTTAGTCCCGGCCAAATATAATTAGAAAAATTTTTACGTTTGGCATTTAAAATAAGGGGAAATAATATATGTGTGTCATCTCTCAAGGAAAATTTTAAAAACTAGTAAATACATGGTTTCTCATGCTTCCCCTCCCTCTAACACTGCCACATGCAGTATTAGAGATCTTGACTCCTCCATCAATCTGGATCCAAGATTCAAGATAATATGAATTAGAGGCCTTAGCAACCTCTTAGTGGACATGCTATAGACATGAGTAATAATATCTTATCTTCATAAGCCACTAACATTTTTGAGTGCTTTACCAAAAAATATCTAGTATACACTAATTGATAAAATAATTATTATTTTCCAGCAATTAGCATTACCTATATATACTAATTAAAATCAAGCTTATTGGGAGGCCGAAGTGGGTGGATCACAAGGTCAGGAGTTTGAGACCAGCCTGTCCAATATGATGAAACCCCTTCTCTACTAAAAAGTACAAAAATTAGCCAGGTGAGGTGGTGTGCATGTGTAGTCCCAGACACTCAGGAGGCTGAGGTAGGAGAATCACTTAAACCCAGGGGGCAGAGATTTCAGTGAGCCGAGATCACACCACTGCATTCCAGTCTAGGCAACAGAGTGAGACTCTGTCTCAAAAAAAAAAAAAAAAAAAAAAAAAGTCAAGCTTAAGAGAAAATATAGAAAGAAAAAATATAGAGTTAAGTAATAAAGTACAAACTATAAAATAAGGTTTGGTAAATGATTATATATGATATACATATGATATATTTTACATGCATATGTTCATAAAAATGTATGTATGAATGGCTGTGATATAAATATATGAATGGATATATACCAAGGTATTAATAGTTATTACGGATATGAAATGAGATAATTAATTTTATTGTTCTGTTAGCTTCTAGTGTATCATCTAAAGTGTTTCAATAAGTGACAATCAGAAAAAAAAAAAAAAAAACACAACCTTAAACAAATACTTTTCCTATTAAGCATTCAATTTTTATATCCAAATTAAAACTCTCATTTTCCTTTTTAGGTTTTAGATATTTGGTTTAGCTCAATATATAGAAAAATTGTAGTCTATTTTTATGTATACTTTCCAAAATGAGTTAAAATATTATTGATTTTACTATTTCATTACTTTGATAAAGGAATATATCATTAAGGATTGTGTAAGTATTATAAATGGACCAATACATTTTTAATAGATAACATATAGTGTTAGAAAAATGTCTTGGGTTCTACTAAAAATAGGTTTTATTTATACAACTTTACTGAGGAAAAAATTAAACTTTTGTGACAATCCTATACTCTTATTAAAATAAGTTTGATTGGGATAAAACTGTATTATGGAGATCAAAATAAATGATTTTTTGTCACATTTTAAGAAAATGCCTGTAAAGCACAAGAACGATGCTGGATTAATGTATGCAGTCATGCAAGAATTGCTTCAAATCTTGAAACAAATGTATAGGGGGTGTAATAAGGAAAGGAATAACTTTAGGCGTTCTTAGGACTACTGATGATGTTTTCCAGGCCTGGTCAAAATAGTAAACTACTATTTACTACTATTTGCTGGATCTGCTCCAAAACAAGTGATTAAAAAATTATGAAAGAAAGGAGCAAATATGAATAAGAGAAACTAACAAACCTAATATGAAAGACTCTTAGAGAAAGTAAAGGCTGCCTTGAAGTGGAATATGAATTGGCTAGTTGTAGAAAGTAAAAAGTTTCCTCTTCAAAGTTTCCCTTCTTCTTAAAGAATAAATCGTTAAGTGTTAGAAATAATAGTTTCCTTAAAGTCTAACTTTCTTCAAGCCTCCTTGCTTTGTGCTAATAACTCTTTGTTAAGCCCTATTCTATGTAGCTGTTGAACATGCTCACAGGCATGTTTCAGCTCACAGCCTATGTCCTTTCCTTATTTGGAAATGTTATTACTTCTTTAAATCTATCATAAGCAACTTCCTCTTTTCCTTTGTTCTTCCTTACCTTTACCTACTTAAAAAAGTTTCAGGTTGTTAGCAAATCGTGTATCAGTTTAGACTGTGAGGTTTGGCTCTAACCAATGGATGCAGGGCACAGCATTAAGGACAACCCAAATGCATAAGGGATAAATATATCTGCTTTTTCTTTGTTCGGTGTACTCTTGTGGCAAGACTGCTGGCAAGTGTACTCTTTCTGCAGAAAGTACTGAGAGAATTAAATTTATGTTCTTGCTGACAGAATTAAATTTGTGTTCAAGTGTTATTTCTTTGTGGCACCGGGGAACAAGCATTTTGCATTTCTAACATAGTGGTTGTAACTTGGAGCCAGGGGCATATTGATGCAGCAGAGAAAGGATAGGTTGAAGGAAATGTGTAAATGTCTGCCCTTGGCTTTTCTTCACATTGTCGTTAAAAATATTGATTATCTTTTAGCCAGTGGCTGTAGTAAAATCAAAGCAGCCTAAAGGCCCTGCTGGAGTCTTCAGTTCAGATCATCTGGTTCTTTCACTTAACCAGTTTCTCCTTGTCCAAACTCCTGAACCTGGTGGATTACAACCTAAAAGGTCCATTACCTTTTACCACCATTTACAAAAGGGTTTAAAATGAAATATCGAGGAGAGAAAAGTGTTCTTCACTGCCTCTCTTTCTAAACAAAAAGTGGTAGTTACAGTATTTTCAGCATCGGAATGTAGACATGCCCAATGAAACATCAATGAAGAGAAGAAAGTATTGAAGAAAAAGAGAATAAAATTCTAAGACCTAGAGGAAGATGAAAATTGGCAAATTCAAAAGATTCATTGCATGACAAGTAGGCAAGACAGAAAAAATTCCACACCTAAGACACTTAACAGTTTACTTATAAATATGAAGCATACAAAGAAAATTCTCAAAGCTTTTGAGAAACAGAGAACATCTTTAAAAAAAAAAACACTCTTATCAGATGGATATAAGATCTTTAGACAACAACTGTGGATGCCAGTATACATTTAAATTATAGAAAAAGTACTACGGAGTAATCATTTGAAAGCATTAAAATAAAAATATCATTTTAGAATATAAACTAGCCGTTAAGAACACGAAGGTGACCTGAATAAACGCAAATATAGTCCATGTACTTAGATAAACTATATCCATGAAACAACCTAAATATCAATATAAACTCTACCAACATTGCAATTATTTGTTTAAGAAACTTGATCAATTTACTCCAAAATTTATACAGAGAAGCAAATACCCACTAACAGATGAGCTAACCTGCTAACCAGAAAAATAAATTTTTAAAAGAGGGATCATCCAACTAAAGTTTTAAAAAGTTAAAAAAAAAAGATGAATAGGATTACATCAAAATTAAGAATTCATATCTGTGAAAGATATCATTGAAGAATCTAATAGATAGTGATATATTAAAAGAATATATTTGCAATGTCCAAAAGCGACAAGAATATGATACCAAGAATATGCATGGAATTCTTATAAATCAGCAAGAAGAGATAAGAAATTTAAAAATAAAGGAAAATTCATAAGAAGATAAATGCCTAAGACTAGAATACATATGAAGAGAAATTCAAACTCCTGAGAGATAATGAAATGAAAGATGAAAAATATGAATATGGTAATTGTCAATATTTTGATTCCCTTTGTACCAGGTCCTAAAGCAAGGTCTCGTTGCAGGTAGTTGTGGGAAGTAATCACAATAGTGAGAGGGAAGTACAAGTGCAGGGGTGTAGAGAGTGAGCCATGAAAGGGAGACAGTCCAATTAAGTATGTCTAAATGAGTAAGTGACTGCTATGGCGGAGTGGTGCTTGATCCTGTCAACAGTTCTGAGGAAGCACATGGAATGTGCTTACGCCGAGGTTACACCAAAGTTACACCAAGGAATTGAGAAGTGTGGAATCTATCCACTAACTCCTGTTTTTCATTTGTTGTGAACTCCCCTGTAGGCACCAAATCCCTGGCACACACAGGCTTCACTGAATGTGGGTTGGGCAGATTCCAGTGGCTAAATTCTTCAGTCAGAGGAACATAGGAAGCAGGCACTGGAACTGAGAAGCTATCAGTATGTATGGTTGCTGGTAAACTCAGAGATAAGCATAGAGGGCAAGACATTTATGACAGCTGCTATAGTCTACCTCTTGCACTCTTGAAATTCACTCATGGCCCACAATGATCCTACTGTGTAACTCTTCAGGCTGATAGCCAATCATTGTTGGGTAAGCAGATTGTTCACTGCATTTCTATACTCTCATGACATTTGTTTCCGACTATCTTTTTAAGTAACGTTTGTATAGTAAAGGACTTTTAATGACACAGGTAATATTTCTTTCAGGGCAAAGGCAGGACAGCAAATCTTACTGGTCCCTTTAAAAATATTAAAGTGCTTTAACTTTGGGGTTTCTCAGCTATAACACAGACCCATTGTCTGTGCAGCATCCAAATTGCCCTCTCTGCAATACCTCCATGAATTTGGGAAGCAAGAGGCATCAATATAAATATGAAGCTCATGCTGCTTGTTGTGCTGTGAATAATAATGCTCTTTATCTTAGGCTGGGCACAGTGGCTCACATCAGTTATTCCAGCACTTTGGGAGGCCAAGAAGGGTCATTTGAACCCAGGAGTTCCAGGCTGCACTGAGATATGATCATATCACCACACTCCAGTCTGGGCGACAGAGTGAGACCCCATCTCTAAAATAATGATGATAATATTTAATAAAAATTTTAAAAAATGCCTTTTGCTTCTAACAGAGGACTCACATATCTTCTTCCAGCATTAGAAAACTGTCAGTTTTATTAGTTTCCCAATAAGGTAGAATCTCATATTTTTCATAACCACAATTTTGAAAAAAAAATAATCTTATGTTAGGGCTAATGGAAGAATCACATATTCTACAGATTTTCCTGGGTCTAAGGACAGAATTGGTTTTTATCCTCTTCTTCCTCTACCACCCATTCAAGATTCCCTTCACTTTTAGTCACATTATTTTCCAAGTGAGGTGACACAGGCCTTTATCTCTGAGAAGTCTAAGCCACTGGTTACCGTGCTTCCCTCAAGCAATATTTAATACATTCACTCACTTACTATAATTACTATATATGAATGCAACAAGTGGTGTCCCCTATCTTCTGATTTATCAGTTTTACTGGTTTAGTGGCATATCAGTAGAAGGAGTCAACATGACAAGGTGGCCATTGCCATTTTAGGTTGAGAGGAACCCTGTGTCGTCTGCTAAAAGTGAATGAGCTTCCCTCAGCAAACCAATCCAAGAATCAGCACCTAAATCCCTTATAGGTTAAAGCTGCAGAAACAAGAAGCACAAGTTCCTCAAGTGGATCATAGTGAGAGGGGCCCATCTTAAGTTCATGCCCTCCTTCCTGATGCATCAGTTTGGTGCAAAAGTCATTGTAGCTTTTGCCATTGAAAGTAACAGCAAAAACCATGGTGACTTTTGCACCAACGTAATATATATTTTAGCAAAGAGAAACTTCATGATATATTATGACATTTGGAAAAGCATATATACCACATTCTGTAGGACTATTCTCAGCTTCATAGAGTGTCATCTCTTAGCTGGATGACCTAGCTAAGACTTTAGAGATTATTCCAATATCTGTCATGCTGGAAGCTTCTGAGTGAAATGAAAATATAATGTAACTAAAGGATTCCATGACAATCTGCACACTGTCTCACTTTCTTTACCTTAAAAGTATTCCCATTGGTAGGAGACAATATCACGCTGAATGGTATGCTGACATATCAGTAAGTCTGTATGCTTTCTGGTAAATGGCTGTGTACCATTTTTTTTTTTTTTTTCTTTTTGAGACAGAGTGAGACTGTCTCCTAGACTGGAGTGTAGTGGTGTGATCTCAGCTCACTGCAACCTCCGCCTCCCAGGTTCAAGCGATTCTCCGATTCTCCTGCCTCAACCCCCCAGGTACCTGGGACTACAGGCACACGCCACCACACTTGGCTAATTTTTTTGTATTTTTAATTGACACGGGGTTTCATCATGTTGACCAGGCTGGTCTTGAACTCCTGACCTCAAATGATCTGCTCGCCTCGGCCTCCCAAAGTGCTGGGATTACAGGCGTGAGCCATCGCACCTGGCCTGTATCATTTTTTCTTTTAATCAAGATCAGAATATTTTGTGTTTACCCCTATAGGTTTATTGAAAAGTTTCCTCTTCACATTTATTTGTTCCCAATATTTCAATATTTTTCCTTCCAGGTACCTGACCAACTAGTCAATATGTTTATCATTGCCTTAAATTTAATATCTATCACTACCTCAAACTTTATCTTCCTTCATGAAAAGTTGCTAACCAAGTATACTGCTTGGAATTCCATCCAGTAGGGTATTTCCCGTCAATATTATATTTTAATTCTATACCTTATGTGGTTGCAGCCCATTTTCAGCTCACGTATATAGTTCACTGACTCTTCCGTGAGCTAGTCCTCAGTATATTCCTCCTCCATGAGCTAATTTATAAACCAGGCTTAGCTGAGGGAAAAGTATTGATGCAAGAAATGTAGCTGATGTTGAGTTCTTTTTATGTAGTTTACTTAAGCTCCCTATACCTAATATGGCCGAATCACATGAGTTGGAATAATGTCCATCATATGAGAGATAGTGTCGTCACAGGATCCTTAGGTTGTCCCTTCAGCAGCCAGAAACCTCTGTGGCCAGCAATGCCTCAGGTTGCATTTTGCTTGTGCCTGATGGGCTCCTTCTGCCCACGCAACCCAGCAGGCTGCCCTCACTCACATTACCAACCCAAATCCCATGCCTGCCAAGGGCAAATGAGGTGCAGATCTGCGAGGGGTGTATAAGCCAGCAAGCGCAGGGTCCAGCCACTGCGCACAGTCAGACAGGCCAGCTAGGGTAGAGTGGTCAGTTCCAGGTGCCAGCACAGGTGCTGGCTGCATGTGAGGCTGTGTCTGGGCCAGACGTATCACAAGCAGCTTCCACTGTGGGCACCAGTGTCTAGACAAGGGAAATGCAATGGGGCCTGAAAACCTGGAGATGTCAGGAACTGCAGAAGCTCATAAAGGGTGTTATGGCATGTCACAGTCTTGACTTGGGGAGTCCTGAGGTCTGTGCTTCCAGAAGGGCCGCGACTCTTCTCTTCTTCTTGTCCCCTACAACATGACTAGTGGGGGAATGTTTCAGCACTGTTTATGTTACAGCTTTTTCAGTTCCACCATTCAGTGAGTCCCAAGTTCTTGCCGCGAGTCCATGAAGAATGAGGAAAGTGGACAACTGGAGGTTGAACAAGGTGGAGAGGAGCTTCATTGCGTGACAGAACAGCACTCAGAAGCCCCAAAGTGAGCAGCTCCTTTCTGCAGGCAGATCATCACAATGAGTGTCCAGCTGTCAGCTGAGAGGAGACCAGAAAGAGATAATGGGTAGCTCCTTTCTGCAGGCAAGTCATCCCGACAAGTGTACGAGTATGGCTGAGTCCAGAGTTTTTATGGGCTTAGAAGGGAGGAAGGGAGTGCTGATTGATCCATTTGTAACCATGGACTGGAAAAAGCACTGTAAGTTCTCACTCTGGGTTGTAGATTCCACCTGGAACTGGAGGCCTGGGACCCAGGCTTCAGGCCACTCCTAGCTTGAAGGCAAGGTTTCACTGAGGACATGTCCCTTCCCTCCTAGGAACCTGTCTACCTTCTGCTGCCATTAACATGCCATCCATGGCACCCAGGCTGCAGGGACCAAGGGGCACCAGCAGGCCCATGCTGAGCCACCCTCAGTGCCATCCCATCCCTCCACCCTGCCTCTCTCTCTAAGCTCGTGGTTGCCCAAAGTTTCAGAGGGAGCCGAGATGGTGGTGGGGCTGGAGTGTCAACACCACCCCCCATCCTGAGTGCCTGTGCACCTATCTGGGTCACAATAGTACCTGGGCTTGGCTTCAACTTTTCTCTGAAATTGAAGAAGGCACCAGGAGTGAGGAGAGGCCAGAGGTAGGGAGAGGCCAGGAGTGGGGAGTAGGAACTTCTGAGTCTATGGGGGCAGGGAGGTTTCCTGTGTCTCTGAGAGCACGGGGATGCCCGGGTCCAGAGCCATGACTGGGCAGCTGCAGCTGCCATCAGTTTGGTAGGGGGCGGGACTCCTGCAGGCACCACAGTGCATGCAGCCCCAGTCATGCCTGCCCCACTGCAGCTGGCACCACCACAGCAAATAACCCAAACGGGCCACTGCTGCCATCACTGTACTCATCTAAACTTACAAATTTATTTATCTGACAATACAGCTTAGGAAGAACAGAAATAGTTTCATAGTTACTTGATGCATCATTTTTAGGTGCTTAGTCTCATCTAGTGCCTAGCAAAAAGCTAAAGACTGCTTTTTAAAGAGTAATGGTAATTATTATTTACTAATAATTTTCTACTGCAGAAGGTATGTCTTTGCTCCAGAACCCTAGTGGTCTGCACTGTAGCCGCCTTTTGTAGTTGCCCTCCACTCCCCATATAGAAACCTGAAACTGTTGCAGATTCATCTCTTCCTCTGGGCCCCATCCAAAACAGGCAGCTCTTTAATCCTTCCCAGATTTGATAGAATCTCAGAACAAGAGTGGAACATGCAAGAGGTCTTTGTGTGTGTGTGTGCGTGTATGTGTGTGTGTGTCAGAAATTAGAACACATTTGCCATATTAATAGCGGCACATCAACTGTTAGAGGCTGTGTGGATAGAGCAGAGTAATGACACTATGTCAGGCCTACTACTCGATCACATTTATATAGCTCACCATTTGCATAATGACTTTTTTTTTTCAGAGATTATACAAAAAAAATGGAATGGGGATATAATGGGAACTACTACTACTGTATCCTTGAAGTTTTCTAGGGTTGATCTAATTTCTATGATAAATTTGATTACTCTCCAGGTCAGGGACCCTGACTAGAAAGACCTTAACAAGATCAAAGTAAATCCTATTTATTTTATGTGGTCAAGGAACTGAAGGAATGACTTCAGGTCTGAAATAGGTCTGCTAGCCTATTGGACCCACTATGAAACACTTAGGCCAAGTCTCCAAATATCTAACTTGGACTTACTAATTCATTCATTCAAATGAAAAATCATTATGGCATACATCTCAGATATATTTATTGTTCAAGTCATCTTTTTGTATACTATATAATTATAGTGGCAAACGTATTAAGTATCTCTCAGAGAAATGTTGAGGTAATATTTATTTTATATACTTGTGGTATCATTGCAAGGTCCTTCCTTAAGAGACTAAAACTCTAATAAGTGATAAGATCTGTGTCTGAGAAATAGGCCAAATATAGGAACTTGGTGAGAAATAATTATTTTCTTTGTTTATTTTTGTCTTTTTTTATTTTTTATTTTTATTTATTTACTTTTTAATTTTACTTTAAGTTCCAGGATATGTCTGCAGAATGTGCAGGTTTGTTACATAGGTACACATAATGAAAATAAGCTCATCATCACTTATTATTAGACAAATGCAAATGAAAACCACAATGAGATACCATCTCATGCCAGTCAGAATGGCGATTATTAAAAAGTCAGGAAATC
Organism: Papio anubis; assembly: GCF_008728515.1. NCBI lineage: Eukaryota > Metazoa > Chordata > Mammalia > Primates > Cercopithecidae > Papio > Papio anubis. The sequence goes on from NC_044978.1 coordinate 73,637,271, forward strand.
ATAGGTGCTGGTGAGGCTGTGGAGAAATAGGAACACTTTTACATTGTTGGTGGGAATGTAAATTAGTTCAACCATTGTGGAAGACAGTGTGGCAATTCCTCAAGGATCTAGAACCAGAAATACCATTTGACCCAGCAATCCCATTACTGGGTATATACCCAAAGCATTATAAATCATTCTACTCTAAAGACACAGGCACACATATGCTTATTGCAGCACTATTTACAATAGTAAAGAGCTGGAACCAAGAAACACATTGATACGTTGTCACTGACACAATTTCTTGAAGACAAAACCTTCCTGGTTTCTATTATTGCCTTGCTGACCATTATGGTAATCATATCTGCTTTGCCTCAGATGGTTAAACGCCACTGTTTCTGTTATTCTGAAATAATATAGTTTGTGTCATCAATTTGATGCCTGGTTTTTGGCAATTTTTTTACGCTTACAACTAAGAGCTTCTCAAGGATGCTGCCAACCCCAATCTTTCCACTAGTGCACTCCTCACAGCTTCAATAAAGGGAAGCCACTTCGACCCTATCAGGGAACATATTCACAGATAGGCTCCCAATTCTCACGTAATAAATGCATGTTATCATGCCCACTTCTCTGAGTTATCTGACTACTTTTGCAATTCTTTTTCAAGGTAGCAATGATTACTTCTTTTTCCAAGCTTCAAGGGAGATTGATTATTTGAAAAATGGCTCAATTATCTACTCCTTTCTATACCTACTTCTTTGCAATATGACTTTGCAGCTCCTCCCAATAAGAGGCAGAGTGTATTACTTTACTCCATCAATCTCACCTGCATCTTTGACTTATTGACCAACAGAGTATAGTGGAAGTGATTGTGTGCCTGTATCTAGCATATAGCTTAAAAAGATTTTCACACTTTTATTTTTGCTCTTGAACCTCTGCTCACTCATGATCTGAGTGAGTGTGAGTTAATCTCTTGGAGAATGAGACTGCAGGAATCAGCCAAGGAGATGCCAGACCAACTACATTCAGACCACTTATCTGCTAATAGCGTATGCCTGAGAAAATGTATTTGACACATATAGGGCCAACCTGGAATAGAAAAAAAAAAAAAAATCTAGCTGCCTCACTGGCTGGTGAATAAATTATTTCTCTTTTAAGCCACTGGGTTTTGTAGTGGTTTTGTTATACAGAATTATTATGACAAGAGAAAATTAGTACAGATCTGTGTCAATAGTGAATTAGAACTGGATAGAGGTATATTTATCAATCCTGACTTATGAGAAATCACAGCCGTATTAGTAAACTCTCATGCTAACCAGCTTTGTAGTCTTCCTCCTCTTTCTCTGGGAAATGCGATCAAGTTTCACTCCCACACGTGTTCTCCATGTTTCTGCGTTACATGTTGACCAGCTTCTGCAGTTCTTGGAAGAAATGTTTTCTTTTTCAATATAATATAAAGCATACTACCTACATGATACATGCTAAGGCTTTAGATTAGTTATTGATTTAGAGGTCATAGAGGCAAGAGGAAAAAACTGTGAGGAAAAGCAGCATTAATGTATGCATTAGTCTATTTTATACTGGTATAAAGAACTTCCCTGAGATGGGGTAATGTATAAAGGAAATATATTTAATTGACTCGCAGTTCTTGGCATGGCTAGGGAGGTCTCAGAAAACTTACAGTCATGGCAGAAGGGGAAGCAGGCACCTTCGTCACAAGGTAGCAGGAGGAAGAGAAGGGTGAAGGAGAAACTTCCAAACACTTAAAAAACCATCAGGTCTTGTGAGAACTCATTCACTATCATGAGAACTGCATGAGGGAAACTGCCTCCAAGATCGAATCATTCCCTTCCTCAACACTTAGGGATTACAGATCCTCTCATTGACATATGGGGATTACAATTCGAGATGAGATTTGAGTGGGGACACAGAGTCAAACCATATCAATGTACTATCCACCTGTGATATCATGAGACATATGTATATAGGTTTCTATCCACAGTTCCTGGGTCATAACTCCCATAACCCTGGTTATAGTAAACAGATCAGCTCTCTCTGATGTTTTCCTGCCCTCCTTCCAGCTGACAAAGGCAGAACTCTAATCTGACTGTGGATCAGGAGACCCTCATTCCAGAGGGGGTCCTGGCTGATGCCTTGCAGGAAGGAATGCTGCACAGAGAGGCTGAAAATAATTTGAACAGACAGGCCTTGTTGGGTTTAGATCATAACTTTTTTGTCCATTCACACTTCTACACAGTTATTAATCATGCCTATCCAACGAAACCTTTATAAAAGGTCCAATAGGACAAGGTTCAGGGAGCTTCTAGAGAGCTGAACATGTGGAGGTTCCTAGAAGGTGATGCACTTAGGGAGGGCTGGAATCTCTGCATCCTTTCCAAACCTCACCCTATGCATCTTGTCAACTGTGTTCTTTGTTATAGCCTTTGCAATAAGCCAATAAACATGTTTCTCTGAATCCTTGAGCCACTCCAGCAAATTAATGAAACCCAGAAAGGGGGCTATGGGAACTCATTTGAAGCCACTGGGTCAGAAGTTATAGAGACCCGGATTTGCAAAAGGTGTCTGAAAGGGGACAATCTTGGAAACTGAGCCTTCAACTTGTGAGATCTGATGCCATCTTCAGGTAGATAGTGTCAGAATTGAATTGGACAACACTCAGCCGGTGTCTGTTGTGCAACAGATTGATTGTTTGTTGGAAGGGAAAAATCCCCATGTATTTTGGGGGTTACAGAAGTCTGTGTGTATTTATGCTTGTTGTGATATAAGAGCAGAAGTAAAACTGTTTGTTTTTTTTCTAAACACTGTCTTAGATAAGGCCTTGCTTGATCTCCAGGCAGTGTACATTTTGTCTCTTATAGCAAGAGCTAGGGGATCATTTCTACAAGTTTAAAGGACTCAAAAGCATTTGAATTTCAAAGTTCTCAGGTTGATTTATGCAATATTCTTTCCTTGGTCTCCAGTTCCCAGTACTCTCTATCAAGGGCTTAATATTTTTCAGAGAAGGCTGGGGCTGTGAATTTAATAGTTTTGGTGATTCTGCAGCTCTTAAAATCAAAACATGGGTTTTGTTTTCAGCCCATTCTGACTTTTGGCTGCTGACAGCATTGAATCTCTTCAAATTCTGCCAGGAAGGATTTGTGGCTTGCAAAGTGTGCCTTGAATTGATAGGTAACTGACCTGCACCTCAAATTCTCTTTCTTCAAGGTCTTTAGGTCTGTAAATGAGATGTAGCCAACTTTAATATCTTTATAGTCCCTATCACTCCAATATGTTCAAGTGTTAGAGGTATTCAAAAATTGTTGTTTTTCCTTTGTACTTGTATCTAATTTTATTCTCCACAAATGAAGATCTAAATAATTGTGATGCTTCAGTTCTGAATACATTATCACCAGCCCATTTCCCACCATCAGTGGGGTACTTGGTGCCTTCTGACTAGTATTTCATCATGATGGCCACTGCTATTACCTTCACGGTATAGATTTTCTTAAAATAAAACAATGAGTAAAAGTTTGGGACTGAAGTCATTCATCTGAAAAGTTATTACAGGAAGCCCAAGTGAGATAGGAAATGAAGAAACAGGGCTGCTTAATGGGTATGCAAACTGTGCGATCACACAGGGCCAATGCTCAGAAGGACATCACCCTTAGCTTAATACACTGCTTTCACCATATTGAAATTCTTAGTAATTTATCTCTAAACTTGTGTTCTGTGAGTGAACTATATGGAACAATGAAGCACGTACATGAGCCTAAGAGATGTGTGCAATATGTACGTCCAATGTTCTGTGCTGTCCCATTCACATAGAGCATTTTTCATGTCCCATGAGTACACAATGCAAATACCGCGGGATTTCAATTAGACAGTATGTCTCCTAAGGCCCAAACATTTAAAAAAAGGAAATGGAGTTGAAAATACAAATTCAAATGAACTAAGATATTAATGGAAAAGATAGCATTTCAATTACAGGGGCTGGAAAAGAGGAAAGAGAGGAGGTAGACAGTGAGAGAAGTAGAGAGAGAGAAAATGAGGTAATGAGAGCTTCAAAAATAACGGTGTAACAAGCACATTTTAATTAATAGGCACCACATTACTTAAAATATCTTTGAAAATGACAGTTTTCTGATGAGCATCTATAATACTTAAGAGTGAATAACTAATAAATTGAACACTTGGTTGTGGAAGAAAATGAGATATTCAAGAAGGATTATTAATTTTTTCCATGAGAAATTAATAAATGATAATACCATAATAAGTTATTAAAGAAAGTCAGAATAGCTTAAAAATCCTATTTTTACCACCTTAATGACTAGAAAAACAAATGTCAACTTGAATTACTATAGAAGTGAAAACAGGTCCAATTTTATGTTATATCACAAAATTATCTTGAATGCAGCAATAAAATAATAAACATGCCTGGGATACAAGTTCTATTAATTCAATATAGTATTCATCTTTAAAGGATGCAAAAATTTAGATATCTGAATAATATGCTTATAGTAATATATAAAATATTTTTATATCAGATTCATAATTACCATCTTTAAGGAATTATCAAAGAACTACTTAAACCAAAGAAAGGAAACAAAACTCACCCATAATAAAGTCATTATTCAGAAATAACAATTGCTCATTTTGGGTTATATATCATTATAACTTGTTGTAGGTAGAATAAGGGCACCCCTAAAATGCCTATGTCCTTGAAATCTGTGAATATGTGACCTTATATGAAAAACGGGAGTTTCGAAGATATGATTAAGGTTAAGTACTTGATATACAGAAATAATTCTGGATCGTCCAGGCAAACCAATTAGAAATCTACAGAAGATGAAGACATCAGAGAAATTCAAGATGAGAATGACTCAACCTGTATTTGCTATCTTCAAAGATAGAGAAAAAGGCCAAGGGCCAAAGAATGCAGCAGCATCTAGAAGCTGGGAACAACTCTCAGTTTACAGCCAGCAGGAAAACAAGGACATCAGTCCATCAACCTCAAAAAATTGAATTCTGCCAACAACCCAGAAAAGCTAGAACCATATTCTCCCCTAGAGCTTCACAAAAGAGACACAACCTACCAATAGATTGATTTTAGTCCAGTGAAACTCATGACAGAGAACTGCAAACTAATAAATGCGTGTGTAAAACCATTTTGTAGTTTGGTACAGTAGCAATAGCAAACAAATAGACATGGCATTTCCTCATCTTTTTCTTCTTGTCTCTGTACAAAATATTGATTAAAAAAAAAAGGTTGGGTTGTAACTTACACAATATTGTTTTCTGTTTTATTTACCTTACAATCTTTTGTGAATATCCATCACAAGAAGCCATAATATAATGAATAACAGTACAGCTTCTGGAGCCAGACTGACTGGGTTCAAATCAATGATCTGCCTTACTTATCAAATCTGGCCTTTTTTTTCCTCCTATACAAAAAGAGGATTAAAAATATGCTGCTCCATTGGGTTGATGTGGGAATACAATGTGTCAATACATGTAAAGTAAGTGAAACTGCATTAAGTACACTTTAAATGATAGTGATTCTTAAATTTTATTATTATAACCTGATTTCTTAAATATAAATCTCTAACTACACCCGGTAAAACTGCTGTATAACCTTTCATTTTATGTATGTTACATAATACAATCTTTAACAAAGATATGTAGTTTGTGCAATGTATATGTTTATGTCTTTTACTCTTTAACAAACTACTCCCAAACAAAGTGACTTAAAGCAGCTACTATTACATTACATCAATATTTTAATGGTTTATCTGGTCAGTTATTTTGAATTGGGCCAGCTCAGCTTATCTCTCTAAAGCTTGTTCTTGCATTCAGGTTGGCAAGTAGATGGACTGGTGGTTGGATGTTCCAACATGGTCTCCCTCACAGGTATGGTTTGCAAACTGTCAGCCAGGTTGATGGGGTGACTAGGTCATGTGTCTGCCATCATCTGATAAGCTAACTTGGGCTTCTCAGAGCGGCAGTGGCAGAAGACCCAGAGCTGCAAGGGAGGACAAGCCCTCTGCAAGCACAATTCAGGCCTCTACTTACATTCTATTAGCTGACATGGCATTGCTGAAAGCAAATCACAAGGCCAGGCCTAGATTCAGTGTCAGAGGTCAGTACACAAGGCAAGGGGGTTACAAATTGAAAAAAGTTATGGCCGTGTTTGAAATCTAGCACAACTGTAGTTTTCTTCTCCTTTCGAAAACTTAGTATGATGGACTGTACTGAATGAATTTATAATCTCAACTTGTCTGGAAAACCTCAGATGTACTTAATCTAAGTCAGATATCTCTAGCTTTGTTTATTTAAAAATATTTTTAATAATTTGGTTTATAATAATTATTAAGTATTATATTGTATAATTTATAATATAGTATTTGGCTAATTTCTTGCAAACATTAAATGTTATATCATTTTAATATTTATTGTGGCTTGTCAGATAATGTGTATAACATTGAGTTATCATTTTCAAATTATTCTCCTCAGTGATTTTTGGGGAGCACATATATTTTAGAATCTATTGAGTTTTTATAATTGAACTACATTTCATTGTTATTGCTTCCATTTTCTTACTCCTCAGTTGCAGTGATAAAATGTCTGTACTTAATTTAAGTGCTGCAGACCATCATGCCAGTAATAGAACATAATAGAAACCACAAATTAAACAATAGGTTAGTAAGTGCATGTGTGTGTGTGTACGTGTGTGTGTGTGTGTTTAAAGCAGCTAGGTCATATATACTGACCATAGCATAACAACTGAGAGAATCCTGCACATATTTCTATTATTCACTGCCAGTGTGGTCTGTGCCTATTATTTGGCAATATTAGTTAGTTAGACCTGCAGACACTCACATAAATAAATGTTATACAATATCCAATCACAAAGCAAATTGATTCGTTAGCATATAGTATGAAAAACGTACTAAGAATTCTGGGATAGTTCTATAATTCTGTAATTCTGGTTTCAAGCCTAATGTTTACTCAATCTACATGAAATCACTATAATTTTTTAAAATAACTATTTTATTATATACAACTTTTCCCTCTAGTCTTAAAGGTCTAGGAAATATACAAATGCCTTTAGGCTTAATAATTGCTCTAATGTCATAGATTCACTTGTGCCTGAAATGTTGAGAAAGATATTTAGGCTGAAACAAAAACTTTAAAATATTTATTACATGGAGAATTCTTCATGTTTTAAAATTATATAGCTTGGTAAAAACACAAGAAAGGGTGTTTATTTATGTTGTCTACACATATTTGAAAACACTGTCAAAATACATGTGAAAAACCAACTAATGCTTCTAATGGCACCAATTATGAATTCTATGTACTTCAACAATGTGATTTGTTCCCTTTTATTCCACAGTACGTGCATTTTCTGCAAATTACACTTTTAATACTGACTAGTGAGGAGAAAATCAAGAAATTTTGTTTCCTTAAGCAATGTGTCTCTTTAACTCCTTTGTTTTAAAATAGGAACTATCACATCCAGAAACATTCCTTACCTAAGCTTGTACTGTTTTCACTGTGAAAGAGAGTTCTAGATAAGAATGTGCAACAATGACAAATAAAGCAATAAGTACTAAGTAATCTAGATTCCAAATAATGCTTTCATTTTAGCTACAATCCAACATAACTTTTAAGCATAAACACATTCATCCTGGAACCAATGGGGATACTTGCTATGCCACACAGAGAATAAACACATAGTTAAGACAATCAGTTAAGTGAGAAAAAAAAGTAAACATTTATTGAATTAACGTGTTTTCTTTCTTAAAAAATAGAGTGGTTCCTAAACTGCTAGCTCCACTACAGAGCAAAATGTAGCGTAAAGGCACTTTTTTCCCCAGCAAAGTAGAATCGTTTTATCAAGTATTTATTGTAGAGTGAAGTACATTTCTTAATATTATAGCGTTGCTAAGATTTACAGGACCAAATAGAAAACTGGTTCCTTGAAGTATAGGTGTGCCTTGTAATTGTATAATTTTCTCCAGTTTATGTTTGAAGTAGGAAATTTCTTAGGCAGAAATACTGGTGTATGTGTTACACACATGCATATGTAATCTGCATAGAGTGAGAGTAGCTTCCTCTTGCCTTGAGTGGGTATTTTATTAAAAGAATATGTAATTAACAAAAAATTAGTAAAAGTAATTTAAACATATTTTGACATTAAAAAGAAATACCTAAATAATAGGTCATTTTTTACAATTCAGTAACATTTATTTAATTATTCCTCTGACCCATCTCTCCTACTCTGGCAATATCTCTCACACACAATGTGACTGCTTCCAAAAAATCGTATTTACCCTAATTCCAAACTTCTGCCACTAATCACTCCAACTAGTCCAGTTCCTTCTTGCCTCTCTCTGTCTGTCATTTCCTTTTCCAGTGCAAATTCCTTCAGCCTCTCAGTTGATCCAGGCCACCTCTCACTCATTACTTCAATCTATGTAATGAGGTAATGAGGCCCTGAAGAAATAAAACAACGTGCCATTCATATTTGAAGTTTGGAGGTGGAAGTGTTTAAGGAGATTTGAAAGATAAGTAAGCAATAGCATTGTACTGAGCACGTGAGCGAAGGCAGAGGTTATGATCAAATGTACTCACCAAGTTCTCTTCTAAACATTTTGCATTCGTCAACTTATTAATCACACAATAACCTAAAGAGGTGTATATAATTATCACTTCTATTTTAGAAATGAGGAAACTCAGACTAGTAAAAGTTAAATACTTTGCCAAAGGACCCATTATAAGTGATATGGTTTACCTTTGAAGTTTAACTCTGGAAGCCATGCCTTTACATGATGAGCTGTAGCACCATATTAAACTCATCTCTATTCATATTTTTTGGTCCCTGTCACACATGACTTACAGGAATCAGCAGGTGAAGCCAAATTAATACTGTGAAAGACGAGAAGCACCTGAAATGGAAAGATAAACTCACACTGTTCTCTCTTAAAGCTGAATGAGGGAAACAAACCCTTAATGTCAAGTTAAGAATTTATAATATATTATTTATGGCTTAATGTTCTGTGTGTTTTGTCTTATGTGTGAAGGTAAATATTAATTTTGGTTGATAGACTCTTAGATTATAAGCATTTATTCAACAAAAGCATCACTATCTTGAAAATCACAATAAATCTCTATCTACTCCTCCATAACTGACAATCAGAAAACTAAAGCCATTTGTTTAACCTGTTTTAATTTTATTTTAGGTTCTAGGATACATATGCAGGTTTGTTATACAGGTAAATTTGCTTCACAGAGGTTTTGTTTACAGTTATTTGATGTGCTCTTCTATAAATAATACTTGCAGAAAATGATTTTAGAAGACACTTTTAGGATATTAGAAATAGCTGGGTATATTAATCTAATGTTATTATTGTTATAATTACCACATTTAAAATAAGCATTCATTAACCAAATAAAACATTGTAAACCTATGCCAAATATTTTTATATTCACCACAATTTCCTTACATCCTGCTGTTCAGTTGAGATTAAATTTTCATTTGCTAGCCACTAATGCCACTGCAATCACTTGCTATATCTTTAAAATTCTCCCCTGAGAATTATGTATTTGATGCTATCAGCATTTCTGCACAGCACTCTAATAATAGTATAATGTTCAAGTGTCTTTAATTTACTTGCAGAAAGAAGGTATTCAAAATGTAAACATTTTCAATAAATTTGGAGAACTAAAAATTTAGTATTACAGGATTCTAACTTGTTAAGCTCTGGAAACCATTCAGCAAGAATAATTTGCTTAGTCACTCACCTAAGCAAATATGGTGCACTGATTATGTATTGGTATTTGTGCACTGAATATGCTTAAAATGACTACCTTGCCAACAAAAATGTAAGAATCAAAGAAATTTATTAATTTACAATTAAGCTGGAAAACTTAAGTTAATTACTATCTGACTCTTTACAGAAACTTTTTGCAGAGCCCTAGACTAAGGAATAATGTATGGCAGCCTCCAAGTTTTTACTCTTTCCATAGCCATAGCAGGGTTCTGGGTAGTAACTCTGTTACCTGTCATTCTATATTGAATATCAACACTCAAAATTTGTATCAACCAAGAGTGTGGATTCATCTGAGGCAATCATAAGAGCATAAGATAATTTCTGAAAAATGATTACAGATGTATTTTTAAATAAAAAGGTATTTTTACTATTCTATTAGCTTTAGTCTTCACTATGCATTTGAATACCTACAAATTTGTAAGTACAATTTTTGAAAGGCAGCAAAATATATTGATCACTTTGGCAATGAAAATTTAAACACATTTTTGGCATTCACTCCAGTAATGTAAGACCACCCCCACCCCCCCCAAAAAAGGAGAGTGGGAGAAAGAAAGGGAGGAAAAGAGGAAGAGAGAGAGAGACACTACTAATTAGTACTCATTTTGAGGTGAGAAAAAAGATAGTCCATACCTTTAAATATTACCAAAATCATAAAAGCCATCAGAAATGGTCTTGATCAAGGTACCCTTTGATTGTCTTAGGAAAGGTTAGCATTTTAAGATTCATAATGTGATTCAGGGAGAACTAGTCAGAAGGTAAAATCACAATACACATATTAGTTCAATTAACAGATAGAAGCAGAAAATCAAAGGTAAGGTAGATAATACTTTAGAATTAAATTAAATCATGCATGTGGAACTGTCATTACAAATACTATTTTAATTGAAGTTGTTTTGTCTTTTTGATGAGAATTTGAGGTTAAGTTTTTTAATGCTCTAAAAAGTTTGCTCTTTGTTTTCAGATGACAAAAATATATTTTACAAATTCCTGTGAATGTTAATGAAATAGTAATCACATTATTTCATTTCTGTAGAAATGGATGTTAGCATGCACATGTTACATATCGATAAATTAATTTCCTGTCAGATAAACCATGTTAACTACATCTGAGTGTGCCCTTAGTGTGCAGAGCAGTGTCTTGAACATGTTTGGACATAAAAATATTCAACAAGTGATCTTAATTTCAGATGTGCAAAATCTTGTGTTTAGAGGATGAAAAGACTTTTCCTTTTAAAAATATTGTATTTGTTTGTCTTTTGCATCCAACCTTGATATATCTGCCTACCTTCAACTCACTCTTGATATATGACCAATTTGAATAATAACATGAAATGTCAAAATAAATCTTAATTTTTAAAAGTAATTTATATTCAATAAAAAATATGACAAAACTATTTAAGGAGCAATCTTGTTAAAGTAGTCAGGGACATAGAAACAATCAGTCCAAACTTAATAAAAATTAGCTAATGAGCCAAAAAAATTGTGACAGACATAAAAAAAATATTTGATGCTTTCCTATTTTCTTTTCATTTTTAATATGGGAAATTTAGTTAATGTATAAATCAAATATTATGTTGCCTAAAAATTGTGAGAAAAAATCTGTTAATGTTATATAAAAATCACCACATAAGCAATTTATAGAAATTAACTTTGACTCATTTTATGTATTTTCAATTTATATTTACACAAAACAATTAAAAATATGATTTGTGCATATTATAAAATTATAACATACATATATGTATAAAAATATACCACAAGAAAGCATATCGAGATCATTAAGATCAATAATTATCATAGTAGTACTAAATGGGTAATATTGATCACAAATACTAAAATTCTACTCCTAATAGACTAAAAACTTTAATAAAATTAACTATTGCCTTTTCATTCCACAAACCTATATTTTATACATTTAAAAATCACAATATAATCAGAATACATAAAAATATAAAATAAATAGTATGCAATGTAATTTGCTACTAATGTTTGTTTTTCATTAATGGTTAATGTTAAATAGTAATTTTTTTCTACAAATTATAAAAAGACACAGCATGTAAATATTTAAAATATTTTGAAGAAGTAGGAAATAAATTGACCAGATGCCAGAATTTTTATTTAGAGCAATCTTAGGAAAAAAAAGAGCAAATTGATTTTTGTATCTCTCTTACATTACTAATTTTTTTAAAAATCTGATAATTTTATTTATTTCTCAGATTATTAGTTTTGAAGAAAAGAAATAACCATACTGTGCAATAAAAAAATGTAACATCTACCATAGCAAATAAGGTTTCATAAAGTTATATTACTTTAGTTCTAATTCTGTTAAGGTTAGTTTAAGATTTAAAAAGAATTTTTACATAAAGAAAAACATTTTTTAAAATAACAATTAAATGCAGTGGATGCAACTTGTTTGTCTCCTAACTTAAACAAACTTCAACATGAATTCTGAGACAGCTGGAGAACTTATAATATGAATTATTAAATGATGCCAAATAATTATTGTTAATTTTATTGTATATTGAAAGGAAATTGCAGTTATAAAAGAATATGTCCAAAGATGTAATTTTAAAGAAAATGTGGTTTAGAATTTAAAATATATGTTCTACAACAAAAAGATATTTGGAGGACGTAGGATAAAATGTGGTAATTGTCAAAGCTGCAAGGTGCAATAATGGTGATTTATTGCTTTTTTTTTTTTTTTGGTTTTAGCTATTTTTGAAAAGATTTATTATATTAGTAAAAAATTAGAAAAAAATATTTTGTGGGCATTATCTTTTACATTCTAGGATGGAATGATTGTTTTAATCTAAAACCCTTTCACCTCAAGTTGGATTTGATACTATTTATACCACAAATTATCTAAAGTATAAATGAGAACAGTAATTACAGCACCATATTGTTACTTTTTGAAACCTTATCCATTCTACAACCACTTTTACCACAATCTGTGATGGCAGTGGACTTTGTTAAAGCTTCTGCCCTTACTAAGTGTGTCAGGACTCTTTGTCATTGGTAGGGTAGTTACATGTGAACGAAGGATTATCTAATTCCATGGAATTGTTCAATATGTACACAACCTTTTATTTCGGGGTTCAACAATTTTGTTTGAGGAACTAGAGTGGAAATACTTGGGGTTTCCTGGATTGATGCTTCTCAAAATCTATTATGCCTAAAAACCACTTGTGGATATTGTTCCAAATGGAGATTCTCTTCTAGATTGTCTAATTTTTGTTCGTAAGTCTCTGAGGATATTTTGTATTTCTGTGGGATTGGTTGTAATGTCATTTTTGTCATTTCTGATTGACCATATTTGGACCTTCTCTTTTTTTTCTTTGTTAATATTGTTAATAGTCTATCAATCTGGTTTATTCTTTGAAGAACAAACTTTTGGTTTTATTAATTTTTTTTTGTATTTTTTTTACTTTCAATTTTATTCAGTTCTCTCATTTTAGTTATTTGTCTTCTTTTGCTGGATTAGAAGTTGATTTATTTATTTTTTTCTAGTTCCTGTAGGTCTGATGTTCGATTATTAATTTGAGATCTTTTTAACTTCTTGAGGAAGGCATTTAGTGCCATAAACTTTTCTCTTAACACTGTTTTAGATGTATCCCAAAATAGTTTGGTATGTCGTATCTCTATTTTCATTAATTACAAGGAATGTTTTGATCTCTGCCTTAACTTTTTGCTCACTCAAGAGCTGCTCAAGAGCAAGTTGTTTAATTTACATGTCATTTTTAGTTTTGGGAGATCTTACTGGTATTTATTTTTATTTTTATTGTACTGTTACATGAAAGTATGCCTAGTATGATTTCAATTTTTTAATTTATTGAGATTTGCTTTACAAATCGGCACATAGTCAATTTTACAGTACGTCCCATGTGCAGAGAAGAATGTAAATTCTGTAGTTGCTGGATGGGTATTCTGTAGATGTCTCTTAGGTTCAATTGGTCAAGTGTAAAGTTTACGTCCAGAATTTCCTTTTAAGTTTTTTTATTTCAATAATATGTTAAACACAGTCAGTGGGGTGTTGAAGTACCCAACTATTGTTGTGTAACTATATAAGCCTTTTTGTAGGTCAAGTAGAACTTGTTTTATAAATCTGGGTGCTCCAACATTGGTGGGTATATGTTTAGAATAAATAAGTCTTATTGTTGAACTGAAACTTTTATCATTATGTAATGCCCTTCTTTGTCCTTCTTGATTGTTGTTGGTTTAAATTTTGTTTTATTTGATAAAAGAAAACTGACTCCTCATTCTTTTTGTTATCTGTTTACGTGGTAGATCTTTCTCTATTCCTTTCCTTTGAGCTTGTGGTTGTTATTATATGTGAGATGGGTCTCTTGAAGACAGCAGGCAGTGGAGTCACCACTCTATGGCTTTTAAATAAGGGATTTCGATCATTTACAGTCCAGGTTAGGAAAGATATATGAGATTTTGATCCTGTTATGTTTTTAGCTATCTGTTTTGTAGACTTGACTGTGTAATTGCTTTATATTGTCTGAGGTCTATGTTCTGTAGCCTATTTTTGTGGTAGCAGGAATTGATCTTTTGTTTCTGTGTTTAGCATTTCCTTAAGGACCTCTTGAAGGTTGGCCTGTTTGTAACAAATTTCCTTAAGTCTGTTTGTCTGAGAAAAATTTTATTTCTCCTTCACTTCACTTATGAATCTTAATTTGATGAGATGTAAAATTATTGGTTGTAATGTATTTTTTTTTTAGGATATTGTCAATAGGCCCCCAACATCTTCTGGTTGTTGTAAAGTTTATGCTGAAAGATCTGCTGCTAGCCTGATGGGGCTCTTGCTATAAGTGACCTGATCTTCCAGATTCCTGAAAACACAACATCCTGTGATTGAACTGGAAAGAAAGTGAAAATTTGAACAGACCAATAACAAGTTACAAAATTGAATCAGTAATCAAAAACCTACCAACTAAAAAAGTCCTGGACCATATGAATTCACAAATTCTATAAGGTGTACAAAGAAGAACTACTACCAACCTTACTGAAACCATTCCAAAAAATCAAGGGAGGGAGGCTGTTTCTTAACTGATTCTACAAAGCCAGAATCATCCAGATACCAAAACCTGCCAGAAATTTAAGACAATATTCCTGATGAGCACAGATACAAAAATTCTCAATAGAATAATAGCAAGCTGAATCCAGATGCACAACAAGAAATTAGTTCACCATGATCAATTAGGTTTTATTCCTGGGATGCAAGGTCAGCTCAACATATGCAAATCAATATATTTGATTCACCACATAAACACAATCAAAAACAAAAACCATATGATCATCTCAAGAGACACAGACAAAACTTTCAATGAAATTCAATATTCTTTTATAATAAACACCCTCAATAGGTTAAGCAGTGAGGGAACATACTTCAGAATAGTAACAGCTGTCTATGTAAACCCAAAGCTAACGTCATACTGAATGATCAATAGCTGGACACACTCTCTTTAAGAAAAAGAAGAGGAAAAGGAAGCCTACTCTCACCACTCCTATTCAACATAGTGCTACAAATCCTAGCCATAGCAATCAGGCAAGAGAAAAAGGTAAAAAACATCCAAATAGAGAAAGAAGAAGTGAAACTTTATCTCTGCTGACTTTATGATTCCAATCATAGAAAACCATAAAGACTCCATCAAAAGTCTCCTGGAACTAATAAATGACTTCAGTAAAGTTTCAAGATACAAATTAATGTACAAAAATTAGTAGCATTTTTGTGCACCGATAATATCCTAGCTGAGAGCCAGATTAAGAACACAATCCCACCTACAATAACCACAAATAAAATGAAATATCTAGTAATACAGCTAACCAAGGAGGTAAAAGATCCTTACAAGGAGAACTATAAAACACTGCTAAAAGAAATCAGAGATGACAAAAATAAATGGGTAAATATTCAATACTCTTGGATTAAAATAATACATATTGTTAAAATGGTTATAATGCCCAAAGCAATCTACAGATTCAGTACTTTTTCTATCAAACTACCAATGTCATTTTTCACAGATTTAGAAAAAAAAATTGTGTGGAACCAAAAAGAGCTCAAATAGTCAAAGCAATCCTAAGCAAAAAGAAAAGAGCTAAAGGCATTACATCACCTGACTTCAAATTATACTATAAAGCTACTGTAACCAAAACAGTGGTTACAAAAATAGACACAAAGACAATGGAACAGCGTAGATAACCCAGAAATAAAACCATGCAACTACAAGCATCTAATCTTAAATAAAATTGACAAAAATTAAGCAATGGGAAAAGGACACTCCCTATTCCGTAACTAGCACTGGGATAACTTTCTAGCCATATGCGGATGAATGAAAGTGGTCCCTTGCATTTTACCACATACAAAAATTAACATAAGTTGGATTCAAGATTTAAATGTAAGATCTCAAATTAAGAATCCTAGATAAAAACCCAGGAAATACTTTCTCAACATGAGTTTTGGCACAGAATTTATGTCTAAGTCCCCATAAGCAATTGCAGCAGAAGCAAACATTGGAAAGCGGTACTTAATTAAACTAAAGAACTCAGGCATAGCAGAAGAAATTGTCAACAGAGTCAACAGATAGCCTACAGAATGGGAAAAAATTTTTTTTCAAACTATGCATCCAACAGAGGCCTAATACCCAGAATCTACAAAGAATTTAAATAAATCAACAAGCAAAAACCAAATAATCCAGTTAAATCATGGACAACACTTCTCAAGAGTAGATGTACCAGAGACCAAAAAACATATGAAAAAAATGCTCAACATCACCAATGATTGGAGAAATGCAAATCAACACTATAATTTGCCAAGATTTATTTTACCAGTAAAAATTGCAATTATTAGAATCTTAAAAATAATAATAGATGCTATCCAGGCTGCAGAGAAAAGGGACCACTTAATACACTGTTGGAGGGAATGAAAATTAGTTCAGCCACTGTATAAATCAGTTTGAAGCTTTGTCAAAGAATTGGAAATAGCTATTATTCAACCTAGCAATCCCATTACTGGGTATAGGCCCAAAGGAAAATAAATAGATCTACCAAAATGACACATGCACTCAAGTATTTATTACAGCACTATTCACAAAAGCAAAGACATCAATGTACATACTCATCAGTGGTGGACTAGATAAAGTAAAGATGGTGCATATACACAATTGAATTCTATACAGCCATAAAGAAGAACAAAATCATGTCCTTAGTAG
This sequence comes from Papio anubis, assembly GCF_008728515.1. Classification (NCBI taxonomy): domain Eukaryota; kingdom Metazoa; phylum Chordata; class Mammalia; order Primates; family Cercopithecidae; genus Papio; species Papio anubis. Next base: position 73,654,291 of record NC_044978.1, read on the forward strand.
CAACACAGATACATATGAAGGCCACTATCCTAAGTGAATTAACACAGGAACAGAAAATCAAATACCACATGTTCTCACTCAGGAGTGGGAGCTAAACACTGAATAAACGTGAACAAAAAGATGGGAACAACGGACACTGGGGTCTACTGGGGGGTGAGGGACGGAGGGAGGAGGAGGATATGGACTGAAAAACCACTTATTGGGTATATGTTCACTACATTTGTGATGAGACCACTGGTATTCCAAACCTCAGCATCATACAATATACCCATGTACAACCCTGCATATGTACCCTTTGAATAAAAAAAAATGAAGATTCTTTCTTAAAAAAATTGTTCAAGATTTAATCCTAAGCCTTTAAATTTCTTAAGCTTTCCCTTGATGATGCCAATTCTGCTGGCAATCACACCAAGGATCTAGCACACTTTATCTTTTAATCATTTTTCAGGATCATAAACCGAATTGGTACTTCAGGAATTGAACATTTTTCAATACAATTCCCACAAGATACAACTGAATTTTAGTGAAACTGAATACATGTTGATCAATCATAATGCTAAGGACCTTTTTCTTGACTAGAACATATTAATCCAAGGCCTGAAAAATTTAATGAGTGAAAAGTGCAAGAAAAAATAACAATTGTGCAAAAATATACACATGATAATTATTTTACTTTCTTCTTAAATGTAAGGAAACATCCTTCACTTTGGACTTACAGATTTTACTTAGACTTTTCTATTTCATTACTGATTGAAGTTGATAAGAGTACATCATAAGTATCTGTCTTTATATGCTTTTGTGTTTATGAATTAACCTTGTTTCTTCAGTTCTTGATTCCGTTATATATATTTTAAATAATTTTCAGTGAATTGATCAAATCTATCTAGTTTAAACATGTTAATATTATTCCAAGTTGTATAGAATTAAAAGTTTTTCTGGGGTCATTATTTTTAGATACTATAGTGATTATTATATAAATATCTCTCTACAATACTTTTGACTGAATGGAATACACTGAGTATGTAGTTTCCTAATTTATGTACAAAGGATTGCAAATTGGGTGACTTAAAACCACAGAAACTTATTCCTTCACAGTTGTAGAAGTCTGAAATCAAGCTCCCAGCAGAGCCTCTCTGTAAAGGTTATATCGGAGAATCTTTACTTGTTGATTTTAGCTACTGTTTATTGCTGGAAATCCTTAGTGTTCCTTGGCTTATAGATGCATCACTCTAGTGTGTGTGTATGTGTGTGTGTGTGTGTGTGTGTGTCTGTGTTTGTGTGTGTGTGTGTGACTTCTTAAAGGGATATCATTCATATTGGATTTAAGGTTTACCCTAATTAAGTATGACTTCCTATGTAATGACATCTACAAAGACTCTCTTTTCATATTAGGTCACATTTATAAGCAATAGGGTTGAACACTTTGACATATCTTTTGTGGAGAAATAATTAAACCTACAATGGTAGGCATAATTCAAAATGAAATAGAGAATTTTTAACAATGGAGAAAAAAGAAATGAACAATAGCAAAATGTCATAGATTTACTTGTGCCTGAAATTTGAGAAAAATATTTAGGCTAAAACAATAACTTTAAAATATTTATTACATGGAGAATTCTTGTTTTAAAATTATATAGCTTGGTAAAAACACAAGAATTTGAGAAGGATGAATTAAATATATATCTTTTCCATATAATAAGATGTACTTATTCAGAAACTGTCACAGTTCCCTTGGACAGGATACACTACTCTTAAGCTTTTTTTTCCTTCATATTGAAACTAGCACTAGGAATCCAAAGATTTTTTGAAGTAATACATTCATGAATTAATTTAAGTAGACTTATACATACTATATATTATTTATGTATTTTATTAATATAAATATATAAAGGCTCTTTTGTAGCCTGGTTAAATTTATTTTATAATTTAGACTCCATTGATTCAGACTGAATTCCTATCAAAATAAATAAAACGTATTTTATTGCGTTTTATTAAGGTTATCCTCAGTTAATTATTCTCAGAACTAGCTTACACTTTTTGAAGAAACAAGGTTCTACATGACTTGTGATAAACATACTTCAAGAATAATCTGCTGGTAGAAATTCATTCTATTTACATGATGGTTATAAATATGTAATAACAATCTTATGTCATAAAATCAAATGTTCAAATTAATTTATTATATACAGTGTTATAAATTATAAACATTAACTTTTCTATTATAGCTTTTATGAGAATTTTTATATCTTGGATTATCTAAGAATTATGACATATAACTCCTGAAACACACTATTTTAACGTTTTTATCAAAAAATTTCAAGTTTGTGTTGTTTTTTCCAAAGACTGCAGATTAATCATCTAGGATGTATTTTTTAATGTGCATTGCTTTCGGTTGCACATAAATCTTGTAACAAAGCAAATCTCTATAATTCAAAGAACAAAAACTGCTTTTACTTCAGCATGCTGTTTTCCCCTACAGCCCTGTTGTTGTTGATGACTCTCTCAGTTTCAATTTGAAATAAAAAAATAAGCTTCCCAAGTTTAAAATCAACATGACTGTGGTGAACTCTTCTTATAAGAAAACATGATTTCAATAAACTTCTGGATGTTGCTGTTTATTGCAAGAAATGTACTCTTAAATATTAGAAATAGGGACACATGGAATATTTTTTATTATGTCAAAATATATTTAGAGTGTATATTCCCAGTGGATAGTTTAGGAGTAATAACAAATATCATTATTCTATATTAAAATCATATTAAGAAATATGAGATCTAGATTCTAGTCTTATTTCCTTTGCATGACAGAGAAGTGAATGTGGGTAGCAAGACCAGTGAAGGGTCTGAGGTTTTACACTACCTGCAGCTAACAACGTGGTTGCATAGGTTAATGGATACTGGAAGAAAACAAAGAATTCTTTGCTCTAACAATGACTTTTACTCACAAAACACCAGGTAGTATGAGTTGCATGTTTGTATTGCTTTCCACTTGATCCCAAGTCACACGAGAGCAATGCAGAGTGGCCCAGGTGGAGGCTGTACACGCAGTAAATTTACATCCCAGCTCTGTATCCCCAGGCTTAGGAAACCCCAATTGTTATAGATGAGCTGGTGGTAAACCTGCCAATTTGTGCCCATCAGGGAGACGTCTTTATTGGCTTGATCAGAAAAGAAATCTAGCCTCTGTTTGGAGAAAGACACTGTCCAGTACACTACTAAAATATATGCTATACAGACATCTTTGAGAAGATAGTCCAAAAGAAAGTCTTTCTTCAGAAGAACAGAAGAAACATAAGGGACCCATTGAAGATTTTCTTCTAACATTAACAGCTCTTTGTTTTTATGCCTACTTGGCTTCAGATGAATTTTTTCATCAGCACTTCACTCAACTCCTCTGATTAATCTGTTCAATAGGAGCTGAAACCTAATCTGATCATTTTTTTTTATTGTACAGCATTGAGTAAGGTTATCAACAGGACTCTAAGCAAAAGGATGGGGTCGATCTGCAGTATTGACTTCAGCCATGCCCTCCAGGTCCTGGCTGAGAAAATTGGCTAAACCATCAATATCTACCATATAAAGCCAAGTTACTTACTGACATTTCTATTTGTCCTGAGGCATTAATCTAGGTACAGCAAGATTGCACACATTCCACCTTGGCCTGCAAAGGGGAAGTTGAGGGCACTTCTGCTATCCATAACCACTCTAGCTAGTGAGTTAAAGTTGAACTGAATGCCTTCCAAGACTGAGGTGATATTTCTTTAAATACTTGAAGGTCATGTATGACCTGCCCAAGATTCAAGTCATTGTGTCAAGTCGAGAGGCAAATTAATGGCTAATTTACCCACAGAAAGTAGAGTCCCAAAGGTGCGCATAGTGCCCCTGGAAAGAAAGCAATATTCACCACCTGTTTGGGCTTTCCAGGTAGGACCTGCATTAATAGGGAGGCAAAGGAGAAATACTTCCTATATGGTCACCCAACAGGCTGATAGGAGTTAGAATTCCCAGTTAATTTAGAAGAATTGGGTCTAGTCCTTTTATCAAAGAAATACCTGAGATCAGTCAGTGCCACCTGTCCTCTTTTTCCATGCCACCAGCCAGGTTGCATTCATCCACCCATAGGAATGATGGAGAATAGAAAACAACTACAACTGCTTTAAACTGGGACCATTTCTGTAGTTTCTGATTGTCTTCCATGTAAGCTTAAGAGGAAAGACAATCAAATGATGGTCAGAATTGTATGTTAGGGATGGCATACCTAGCAGCCAAGTAAGTACGGTTGACTTCTGAATGACACAAGAATTAGGAACACTGACCTTCCACATAGTCAAATATCCATGTATGACTTTTAATTCTCCCAAAACTTAACTATTAATAGTTTACCATCTACTGAAAGCCTCAGCAATAACAAAACAGCAGATTAACAAATATTTTGTACGTTATATGTATGATATGCTGTTTTCTTTCAACACAGTAAGCCAGAGAAAGAAAATATTAATAAGAAAATTATAAGGAAGAGAAAATATAGTAACTATTTATAAAGTGGAAGTGAATCATTTTAAAGAACTTCATCCTCATTGTCTTCCCACTGAGTAGGCTGTAGAGGAGAAGAGAAAGGAGGTCCTAGTCTTGCTATCTCAGAGGTGGAACAGGTAAATGAGGTTGAAACAGAGGAAGGAAATGCAGGGACACTTGATGTAAGCTAACAGTAATACATAATAATTTCTATCTGACATTGGCTTTTCAAAAAATATTTTTATGCAGTACAAATCTTTCTTCTACCATTTGCTTTAGTTTCAGTGTTGGTATCATAGAAGGGTCTATGTCATAAAAGAAATCACAAGCAGTCTTGAATAATCAGATCCCTCTATCACTGTGTCAAATGTCAGTTAGTTTTCTGGTGCTGCTTCTTCTGTCTTTTTCCTCATCATCTAGCACTGGTTTGGAAGCACTCATCTCCATCAAGCAGTATTCCTTTAATTCCTCTGGTGTGGTATCTGTTAGCTCTTGAATTTCTGCAAGATCCATATCTTTAAACCCTTTACCCCTCACTTTTGTTGCCACATCCACAATCTCCTTCATGGTTTTCTTGATTTGCTATGTCATATATCCTGTGAAGTCGTGCACAACATCTGAATATAGTTCTCCCCAGCAGGGATTTATTGTTTCGCCCTTGATGGCTTTCACAGCTTTTTCTGTTACAACAATGGCATCCTCAGTGGTGAAATCTTTCCACTAACTTTCATGATGTTCTGTCTATCAGGGTTTTCCTCTGTAGTGTTGACAATCCTTTCTATAGAGTACCATGTGTCATGAACCTTAAAGGCCCTCATGACTCCCTGATCTAGAAGCTGATTTAGAGATAGTGCATTTAAAAGCATGTAGACCTCTTTGACATCTTTAGTATTGAACTCATGGATTTCTGGTTGGCCAGAGGCATTGTCCAATATCCAAAGAACTGTAAAAGACAGTACCTTACTGGCAAGGTACATCCTGACTTCAGCACCAATCCATAAAAAGCCTTCTCATTATACATGTTTTCTTCTGGTGCAACACCAAAACTGGAAGCTTGGGTTTATCTTTTCCCTTCAAGTCGTAGGCAGTAGCAGCTTTGTAAATTAGTGCTATTACAGCACTTACCATAAAGAAGACTGCATTTGGACAAAACAGTAGAGTTGGCTGATCTTTCTTTAAATTCTGGTACTTGTTTCTCTTTCTCACTAATAAGTGTTCTCTGTGCCTTTTTTTTCCCCGCTCCCCCCCCTCCCAGGATAAGGCCATTTCTTCTGCATTAAAAACCTGTTCAGGTAGATAGCCTTTTTTCTCAATCATTTTCTTAATGACATCTAAGAACGTGTGTTGCATCTTGCTTAGGAGAATATGCTTCTACTGTAACCTTGAGTTTTTTTAAAAGCCAAACCTCTTTCTAAAATTATCGAATTATCTTTGGGTTGCATTAAATTATCCAGCTTTAGAAGTTTTATCTTCCTTTTGCTTTAAGTTATCATATTATGACTTTTCTTTTCCTCAAATGACATTAGAGTCTATAGTAATGACTTTCTTATAACAATCATCCACCCATAAAAACTGCATTTTTAATATGTGATAGAAAGGTATTTCACAAAAAGTACCTGGTTTTTATGTCTGTTGGCATAGTTACAGTGATGGTTTCATGAATTCACTTTTCTTCTTTTCCTTCAGTGTACATGCAAGGTGTTCAGATAACCAGGAACTAATGATGTCGTTATGCAGAAAAGCATGGTTTAAGGGTGCAAGTGAGTGCCTCCTGATCTGCAGAGACAAAAAAAAAAAATCAGTGTATGTACCAATCTGCAGAAGGATTTGCAGTTAAGTGGAAACTCTCTGGGATGGAATCACACCACATATAAGCCTTCAGGAGTGTGTGGTGAAGGGTGGGTGTTCAGTAGTAACAGTGAGGGCCTGGTGGTGAGCCTCTGGGACTCAATCTGCTGAGAGAATGGTAGTGCTGGTATATGAAGAGACTCCCAGGATTCTGGATTCTATCTTTACAAAGCCATACGAAGATCATTGCCAGGTCAAGTCAATACTGCAAGGCTGCCAAGGGACCATGAGTTCTGGATCTGTGGCTTGGGGAAAGTGCCACCATTTGTCCTCACATTCATTCCACTGAACAGGAACTATTGGTGTGGGTGTGGAGAAGGTTGGAAACAGTTTCTCCCATACCTTTTATCCAGAAAACATGATATATTTTGTAAAGGAGAGATGGTTCAAGGAATTTGGTTTATTATTTCACAGTATTGAAGGATGAGTTTAAAGTTTAGAGATAATACATTGATAACTGACACATATAGCAAGGCTTTAGGAATCTCTCCTATTTTAATTATTCAGTATAATTTGACTCATCCCAATATGAAAATACCAGGGCAGAGAATCATAGGGTCTCTATAGGTTAGGTGTCCCATTTCAATAAGCCCTCAGTAGCAAGTTGCTTTTTAAAAAAGTAGTCATGTCAGTGAGGTTACAAGTGCAGAACAACAGGTAATTGCTCTATGAGGGAGAAGCCACTGCTGCTGGAGGCTCCAGATGGAAAAACTAAAACAAAGATTTGGACTGATTTCAATACCCAAACAGTACAATGAGAGTTTGGTCACCTTTCTGGCTCTTGACACTGAAGTGGTGGCAGTACTAATGCCACTGCTAAACAGGTAGAGTGTTGTGAATCAACCTGCATAAGCCTTGGAAACTACTTGGCATTCAAGTCCCTGAATTTTTTCAAAGTTATTTAAGCATCCCTTCTGAGAGAGCTGTGGTAACTCCACAATCAGGGACATTGCAACTGCAGCTTCTAACTTGTTAATCAAAAGAATGTCATTTATACAACCAAAACTTTCCAAATCATAGACTAGAAGTGTTTGCACTAGATCCTGACTCACTTGCTGGTGGCAAATGGCAGGAAGTTTGTCTTACTAGCTCTTCTATACCTGTAGCTCTTCCCTGGTAGAGATAATTGTCTTTGGCATTTATAGGATAAGGAAGTACAAGCATATTAAGCCACATAATTTCTACTACACACTCAGACTGAGAAATAACAGAAAGAGAACACTGAAGAAGCAAAATAACATAAATAACCCTCGGAGCATGTTAGTTCTCTTTCTCACTGTAAACCCTTCCAAAACTCACTTTGTTGAAACCATTTACCTTCATATCCAATGGAGCTAAGTAGGTTAATCAATTGAATGCCATTGACTGAGCAAAGCCATAGAAGTTGAAATCTAGGAATGTATGCCTTTCACTCCTCTTGGACATAAGGAGAACTTGGCCCCACTTTTAATCATCTTTCTTCTTAAAGTGACTGATGCTGGGATTGAGAGAAGGGTAAATTTAAAAATGTATAGAGTGAGAGAGTGACCTTGTTGCAGCAAGCAATATTTTACATTTGCTTCCCATTTTGTGCGTCATATCATCTGCCTGGACTTAACTAAACAAAGTTATGGTTTTGGCCCAGAAAAGGCTCTACCTCCTCATTGCTGATATGACTTATTTCACTTTTAGGAACTCCTCGACCTTTTTTTATCCTGCTAAGAGGAAAGTGATTAACACCCAAAGAATCATTTGGACACCTTGTTTCAATACTCATTAACAGATAGGACAATGGAGGTATCCTACTTCAGTCTTCCTTGTCCATAACTTCGGAAAGAGCATTCACTACCATATCCCAGGGTGGGTTTTGTATCTTCTACCGCATAGATAGTCTTTATATTTTCAGTTTGAGAAAATCATTTCTCTTTCAGCATGTAAGCTTTGTCACCAAAATTGTCAAAAACTATGAAGTGTCTAAAACTTATGCTATCTGCTAGCTAAAATGTTACCTTGGTACCAAAGACACAACAATGTTGGGTCAGAGAAAGAAGAAAACTGAAATATTGTTCATTGCAATAGTTCTAACATTTGAGTTTTAATGGAGCGATAGCGTTAAAGATTTTGGAGTTGCCTGGATTTTGCCTAGGGTCCTAGAAAATTTAAAGAAAGAGAATAACAGGTTCAGGTCAAACAATGATCAATTTGTGGCATACCAGGACAGCCAGAAAGCCTTTATGGAAATAAAGAGATACCCAAAATATCTGCAGTTGTGGTCAGATTATGGTGAAAATCAAACCTATTATTTGATTTTAAGAATCGTAGAACCACAAAAGATGAAATGCCCAGTCTCAGCATGTTTTCAGTGTTAAAATAAAAGTTACCATTGCTCCATCTCTTTACCAATGCTTGGTACTGTCAGTCTTTACAATATGATTCATTCTAGTGAGAATGTATTAAAGTCTTATCCCAGGCTATTTACTATACAAATATTCTTGAAAACATAGTCTGTAATCAAAATATCATAGTCTGTAATCAAAATGCTCAAAGGATAGGCAGAAATGCAAGATATACAGGGAGAATGGCTTTCCAACAGTGGGCAACTCATTTTTCCTTTCAATGAGCATTAGGTCCTCATTTATTAAAAGCTATAAAATCCCAATGCTATTTATTTCACAGGGTTGCTCAGAGAAACAAAAATATCTAATAGATAAGGAAAAAAAATAATTTTCTATGCTTAAGATATTATTCAAAAGTTAAAAGTAATGATAGCAATACATATGTAATATGTTTTGAATATATGAATTGTATTATTATAAACTTTGGCCTCAATTAGTGTTTTAGAAAATACCAATTTGTGTTGACAGATAAAGGGGAAAAATAAAAACTTCACATTACTTTTGAGATTACTCGAACTTAATGACTAGGGAAGACATTGAGACATTTTGGAATAAACTAGTTATATAGCAACTGAAGAATGAGCAAATTCTTCGGGTGCCGTAATTTCATGAGATCTAACATATATATCATTGAATGGTTCATCTACTTGTTATAAAAATTAAAATATATAAATATTATATTTGTATGAGAGGTTCATAAATAATCACACTGTTGGGAAAGTGTCTTTTTTGGGGGGGATGGGGAGGGGACGAAGTTTCACTCTTGTCGCCCAGGCTGGAGTGCAATGGCATGATCTCGGCTCACTGCAACCTCCACATCCCTGGTTCAAGTGATTCTCTTTGCCTCAGCCTCATGAGTAGCTGGGATTACAGGTGCCTGCCACCACACCTGGCTAATTTTTGTATTTTTAGTAGAGACAGGGTTTCACCATATTGGCCAGGCTGGTCTCAAACTCCTGACCTCAGGTGATCCGCTCACCTCAGCCTCCCAAAATGCTGGGATTACAGACGTGAGCCATCACGCCTGGCTGGAAAAGTGTCTTTCATGTATTTGTGTTAGTAAATACACAGATATCTTTCTTTCAAATATTATTCATTTTTAATATTCATTACCTGGCTTCTTTCTGTTTAGAAAGCATGAAAATTGAAGTGAAAGAAATATAAAATATTTAAATGTAAAATACAAGTGACTGTATGATAGAAGCTTCTCTTTTCAGAACAATGGCAACTATAAACTTATTTTTATCCCAGTGTGATCAAGTAGTGAGATTTTTCTTGACCAGAGTGTTAAATTGACTTGTTGTGATGTCATCTGCCTAGATAATGAAAAATGTTCCCAAGTCATGATCTGTACCCATGTGTTCGAAACAGGCTTAATACGACGGTGCTGTGGCTGTAGGTTATGTGGGTTACAAGCAACGCTTTTCTTATAAGTTTTCATTTATCTTTTAAGGGAAATACAGGATAATCTTCTTTGCCTGTAGAAAGTTAAATGGAATGGCTTCATTTAATTCCAAATATCACAAATAGCAAAAGATTATAGAAACTATTTTCCTTCAGTATTTGTGTTTATATATCAGATTATTTGAAAAATTTTCATATTTGACTGTACTGCTGCCTTTATGTGGCACTTTCATTTGGAAAATAGCTGCTACTCATATTTGTATCTTGGACTATGTAGTAAGTAATAAGCTTTCGGCCATTTGACGTTCCTTTCTATAGGAAAAATAATCTTCTCTGTGCTGTTCAAGTTCAGCATGAAATAGCATTGCTTAAAACACTTTCCTGTTCTGTACTGGCTTATGGATTGTAGAAAAGAAGATGAGATCATGTTTCTTCTCTTTTAAATCTTTCTTACCCATCTTAAAAACAGCTTTCATAAAGATGAATCATTTAGGAACTATGCTATAGGAGGGCACATTGGTAACACAATTATGGTTTTTGTCTTCTAGAACTGTAAGGTGAAACATGATGTGATTGCTGAAGCTTTTCTTCCAAACATTTTAATGACTAATGCAATAGGTTTCTTCCAAAAGTGCTATTTTTACAATTAAAATACAAGAAAAAATCAACAGAGAAAATTGACGAATTCCAGAAGAGAACAGTAATTGGAGGCAGATTACTACCTCATAGGAGAATCTTTTTCAATATAAGTGTTTTCCTGCTAAAACTTACATATTTAAATAAAAAATGAATTAAGTGTAAATTGTAATGGTAAATTTATATGCAATCTAAAATAGACAAAAAACATATTCAAGGGTATTTTCATATCACATTTAAGTAAGGTAGATACTATGCCCCTAATTGATTCCTTCTAGTAGCAAAATGCTGGACTTCTGGACAACACTAAGGAATTCAGTACCAAAGAGTTTGCTTTTCTTTTTTCTATTGAGGTATAGAATACTTGCATAACAAAATTATTTAAGGGTAAGTGAACTACCATCCCCCCAAAAAATATGTATCTATAAAGAGTTGCCTGTTACTTTATTCAAATGATTTATTACTCAATATTCTAAGCTTCAAAGAACAATATTTTTTTAAAAACATCCACTTCCAATGCAAATTATTTTAATGGCATATTATAAAATGTTATGTTAGTTTTATGCAACGTATTACTTTTATGGGTTTCTCTGTTCTTTCGTTTCCTCATCTCTAAAGTAGGTAACTAAATGTAGCTGCTTCATTAATATGTTGTGAAGCTTAAAGGAATAAAATAATATTAAAATAGTTTATACATACAAAACACTTAAAATAGTGAAAGACACAAAATAAGGGCTTAGTAAAAGCTTATTATTTACAATGTGATTAGGAAGGAAAAGAATAAATTTTCAATAAATAATGTCCAGCTGTAGTCATAATTATATTTGTTGTAGTGTTGGTAATAGCAGCAGCAGCAGTAGTTGATTCAAAATTTTGTTTTAAAGGGTAGGCATTTCTAAATAATTACATATAACAATTAATTATAGTCATTAGTGAAATGACAAATATTGAAACTACTACAATAGTTACAGATGCAACTCTAAAATGTCACTCAATTATGAAAAGTCGTCCCTATGTTGCAGCAATCTAAATGACAAAAAAAGGTCAGCTTTCTGCACCATAGATCCCTTCCAGAACTAGAGAAGACTGAGGATCTTCTAGCCAAAAAGTCATCTGTTTGCACATCTATCTCTCCTGCAGGAGGAAAGGGATTTTGGAGAGAAAGGATTATTGTGATTTACTTTTGTATTGCTTAATTTGTTTTGTTTTGTGTTAATCAAATTAAGGAACAGCAAGTGCTGACCGACGGAACTAATCACCTACTCTGCTTTCTTTAAAGAGGACTCAAAAGGATACTTTCAACCATTCCACACTAACCTAGGTGTAAAGATGACTTGCCATTGCAAACAATTTCCTCAATCATTTCTATCAGTCTGGGATCCAGTCTGCACTCATGTTTTTGCAGTCTTTTGCCAACTCCTACAACCCTCCTACCTTACCCCCAAGATTCTGTCCATACTTTAAAGTTTTCTTTATTTAAAAGCTTTCTTTTTAGTTATTTTTTAAAAATTTCACTTAAGATGTCTCTCACTTGAGATAAAAGATACAAGATACATAATACATGCACAGCACAATAAATTATCCTAAACACCACCAGTTTTAGAATTAAATTATCACTGGAAATGCAAAAGTTGCCATCCTGTACCCTCTCAGCTGCCAATTAACATTGTTTCTCCCAAAAGTAGTGGCTATCTTGATTTTAAGATTATTTTACATATAATATACATATGTATTTATATATATATATTTTAGAATATGTATAATATGCACAATACAGAGATATATTTATAATTTATATAAAACATTTAGAATAGTATTATATATAGTACACATACAGAATATATATACATAATGAAAAGCACAGTACGTAATTAGACATATTTTATGTACCAATATAAAAAATAAAGAAAATTATGGGTGAACTGTTTATGATTAAGCATTTTAACAAAGATAAAACCCTTTGTTTACAAATGCTATGGAATAAAATAAAATTTATAAATAATAAGATGTTGCTTATTTTTGGGGCAATTTAAAAAGTGCCTAGTGAAACCTTGACTAGCGCATGTTAAAAATAATGCTCCTCAAATTTGAATCAATGGTCAACTAAACTGGCTAATGTCTCCCATTTGAAAATGGAAATAGAGTATTGTATTAGTCAGGGTTCTGTAAAGGGACAGAAATAACAGGATATATGTGTATATGAAAGGGAGCTTATAAAGGATAATTAACTCACACAGTCACAAAGTAAAGTCCCACGATAGGCCATCTGCAAGTTGAGAATCAAGGAAGCCAGTAGTGGTTCAGTCTGAGTCCTAAAACTTCAAAAGTAAGGAAGCCAACAGTGCAACCTTCAGTCTGTGGTCACAGGCCCAATAGCCCAGGGAAAACCACTAGTGTAAGTCCAAGAATGCAAAAACCAAAGAACTTGGAGTCTGATGTTTGAGGGCAGGAAGCATCCAGCACAGGAGAAAGATGAAAGCTGGAAGGCTCAGCAAGTCTGCTCATTTCACCTTCTGCCTGCATTTTCTAGCTGTGCCAGCAGCTGAGGGGATGGTACACACCCAGACTAAGGGTGGATCTGCCTTTCCCAGTTCACTGACTGAAATGTTAATCTTCTCTATCAACACCTTCACAGACGCACCCCAAAACAATGCTTTGCATCCTTCAATCCAATCAAGTTGACACTTAATACTAACCATCAGAAGTATATTCTAAATTTTCTTTAAGTGGTTTACCTAATAATTCATAATTTGTATATATGTGATACATGTGTATGTACTTTTATAACTATGCATAATTATACTCTACATATACATTTGTATATTACCCAATACCTATGTGCTATATTAACATAGAATCCAACAGTAGGTTTTGATTTAAGGAAATGCTGAAGCAAAGCAGATGTTTTGATGGAAGTAAGTCTATATACAAATTGGGTCCAGTTGTAAGCTGAAGTAAGAGTAATAATTTGCTAAGAGTGATCATAGTAGGAAGAAATAGTTTATGGCACGTAAAGTTGTGTTTACAATTGTGAAAGGGAGAAATCAATGGATCACATCTCTTCAGTCAGAGAAAAAGTCTTCAAAGCCAGAACCCTCTGGAGCACAGATAAAATTGAAGGCTCTACTGAGTATATTTAGCAATAGAATGACAGGCTTACCTTGCTCCTGTACACTATTCTTACTAAAATATATGCTAAATATATTACTAAATAGCCTTGAGCTCTTAATTCTCAGGTCAAATGATAAATCTGAATACTTTGCCCTGTCACGGGTCTCCTCATAAGTGGTAATGGTAGTGAAAACAATTTGTCTTCCTTATCAGCTTGTCTCTCTTTGATAAAATACTTTCGTCAGTGGCAAGATTGGAACCTATTTTGACATCTGCACCAGGCTCTTTGTTATTTTTACTTATTCTTTAAACTTACTAAGTTCTTTCAAGAGCTTAAACATTCAGAAAGCAAAAACTAGACTGACTTGCTTCCTTTACTTTTTGCTCTGTCTTAGACATAACCTGAGGAAATGAAATATAAGGCTGGCTAACCTCTTAAATATGATCAGAGGAAACTGATGTTTTAGGAAGAAGAAAATACAGTATTAAAATCCCCAAACAGTGTTTATCCTGTCACAGACATACTTCCTCCTTCTTGGGAAGGTACACATTATATTACTTTCTGAACAATCTCATACTGTCACTCAATGCTTCCTCATCACAAGTTTAGTGGAGTTGCAGTAGTCAAATTTTTTGCAGAGTAAATTCCAATGTCAATGACTCCATCAAACATACTCCCATGTAGCATTGTGACATAATATATTTTTTACGTAATAAAATATATATAATATTGCCTATATTAAAATCAATACTTTTCTCATTCCCAAGAACATCTAATCACACTTAATTCAGATGCGTAGTAGGTCCTATTCATTACTGCGGTTAAGTATGAAAGGCTCCGGATTTTATTTTTACATATTTCTAAATACGTATGGGTAATGCATTGGTGGGCAGTCGTCTTATTTTCATTGTCTCAATGAGTTTACTGTACATGGTTTGTTTTGCTATTTTGATTTTGAAAATTAGAAGCATAGCCTGTTCCACTTTCAATGCCATCCTGACATTTAGAATCCTTTTGACTCCAGTGGGATTATTTAATTATTGTATATCATGTCCCTTCCAGGAGTAATAAAGGTCACTTACCAAAAATCCAATTAAAATTTAAACTTTATGTTAATAATCTGTTACAAAGACATGGCAACATTTTAAAAAGTTACTTTTCTCAAGTCAGGTAGCTCAGCATCCAGATAATTAACAAGTAGGAAATACAATTTCAATTAATGAGAATGTCTTTCCCTTTTGTCTCCCTGGTCTCTTCCCCATGACACCTCACCTAATTGTGCCCCCTTTGTGAGCCAAAAGAGAATATGAATTAAAACTGAGAAAGAAGAGAAGATAATTTTTTTTATTCTCTCAAAAGAATACAATTTTAGAATTTGAATGTATTCACGATGCTAGTTCTATTTCCTCCTGTGAAGGTGACTGCTAGAGAAATACTCCACTAATGAGTATTTGTAAAGTACCCATCTCATTTAAATGCCTAAATGAAAGAGGAAAAGAATATAATGGTAGTTTTTAGGTAAAATTCTGAGAAATGCATAACTTCTGTAGCTGGTACTTTAGTAAAAGGCATACGCATAATGCTTCTTGGAAGGAAGTTATGGAATAGTGTGTTACTTGAAGAAAGGCAACAAATACAATGTTATACTTTATTGCCAGAAATAAAGCTTAAAAAGTAGAAATTATCTTCTGTTAATTTTTAAAGAATAAAAAGGCTTTATTCTGTTTCTTGATTAAGGGTATGATATTTTAACACATTTTAAGTAAAAATTGATTCACATTTTTTCTTCATACATAAAGTTAGAGAAACAGATTTGCTATCATCTGTGAAGTTTCTACATACCATTACTATATAACTGCTGGTTTTCGATCATTTGTGTTTCAGGTAGATTCTTTCAAACACTGTTCAAAGGATGAAAGTTCTTATTCATATTCAAGGCAATTGTAAAGAAGACAAAACATTTGGAGATTTTTCAGTGAGGCTGTTTACTTCTTTAGGATAAGTCTAGGAGTACAGATGGTCAAACTTGGAAAGCTTTAGCAATACCACAATAGTGATATTACTCTGGAAGGTGCTGCCTATTTAATTCTCAACAAAACACTGTCCAAAGTGTATCATTATTAAGTCATTTTTTTTTCCAAAAATAATTACAGTGAATAGGCAGAAATTTCAGAGTGTTGTTACCTCCTCTACGGTTTTTTAAAAGATTTCTCAACTTTCCTCAGTAATCTGCTCTGAAGCATGAAAAAATCCCACGATTTTACCCACTTTAATCATCCATGCAAAATTAGAATCTATTGCTACGCTTAGTAACCTTACTTTTCTCATTCAGAATAAAATATAGTATTGAGGATCCCGTTTGCAAATATAAATTTATTTTGTTTTTAATCTATAATTTAAGGACCTCCATAAGTATCATAGATAATTTACCAAAGACACACACACACACACACACACACACATACACACACACACACCACAAGCACTAGAACTCTGACAACAAATAAAATAATAAGACCCAACTAATGAATGAGAATGAGAGAGTGTTTATTTGTGCCAAAAATTAGGATACATATAACTACTGCATTTTAATAAAACCTTATTTATTCACTTGCTTTAAACAAATTAAAAGTGAAAATACAGTGAATAATTGGCTTTCACAGTCTAAGAAGTGCAAGTCCGTTTTTAGCAGAATAAATAAAATGCTGAACCCTAAGAATCATTTGGTTGTAGTTATTATATGTGATATTTAACAATTTTGAACAGAATTCTCAAATTAGTTTTACAAAATCTATAGAAAGCTTCTTCAAATGAGCATTTTAAATATATACCATTGATAGAAGTGGAGTTCTAATATCAAAATGTAAAATGTGAAGCCACATCTTGAATTTAAAATATCCCTAACTCCTACAAGAAGGGCATGAAATGCAAGTCCATGTCAAAAATTGAGACTGAAGCTAAATTGACCAAAATGAAATAATGGATTCAAATTCAGACTGATGAAATTATAGTTTTGGCAAATCAGTTGTAATGAAGCCACATTTTTCTCTATATGATAAATATTGTGTATCTTCACCTAGAAACTACTCCATTAAAGAAAAAGTAAAGTATGGAACAAAATTACAGTTGAGAAGCAAATTGTCATAACTGGCATTTTCTTTTTTCTTTTTGTATGGGTATGTATGTAATTTGGCACAATTCTAGCAATTATTATAGTTTCTATTTTCATAAAATTGTATTTCAAAGAAGCTTACAGTGCTTTCTTAATGGTGATGCAGGATTTTACTCCTTAGTTCAGCTAAAGCTGGGTTCTTGTTTCACAACCAGGAAAAATTTGGCACAGAGACACATTGAAAGGTGAGGAGGACTAAGGGAAAGGAAAGCTCTCTGTAAAGAGGGGGGTTCTCCAAGCAGGTTTCCTCCTCACAGTGGAGTGCCAGGACTTCCACACATAAGCTGAAAAGCCCAGGCTCCTCTCTTGTATAAGGTGTGAATTCCTGGTGGCTCCACCCTGTCCTTCCAGTGTGCATGCAGGCCCTTAGTCTGAGCCAGGCCACATTCATTTAGTTCCTTTACTGCACACGTGCTAAGGGATGGAATTTTTCACCATGGGCATATTTACGCAAGCCCCTTGTGCACAATGACCTCTGTGGGTTGGAGGATAAGGACAATGACCAATATTAACTGCTTCCTTCTGACAGGGGGTGCTGTTTTGGGAAAATGGCACTTAAATCTCCCTCAGGGGCCAATCTAAGGGTCCTCAGTTAAAGGGGTATTGTCTGAGGCTCTGGTTGCATGATCATTTGGAGTTTCATGGCCTAAAAGTGAGAAGAGACAAACCGCTTATACAAACTGAGTTATTAGAAGACATGTATCAAAATGAAACATAGGGTAGGGTAAGGACAGCTCAAAAGTCCCAAGGCTGCTGCCACACCCAGGTAACTGACTATAGTTATGCCTACTAAGATTTGGGTGCATGGGGCTTAGCTTTGCTTAGCTACTGTGGTCTTATTTTCCCAAAGGAAATATCTGGGTTATGGGCACCCTATTTATTCTTATCACCAGGCAGGATTTGCAGGATAATTGCCCAGAACTAGAATATTGATCCAGATTTTTATAATCCTGATTCCTTTTTGTGTCTTCTGAGTTGCAGCCAGAGATAACTGGTTGGTTCACAAGATAAGCAGGGTTAGTCTAAAATGTAGACAAAGAACTAAAAAAAACTAATGAGATTAGAATTTAGTGACAAATGCATGATAACTTTTGAAACATAATTGTTCTCTCTCCAGTCCTCATTTTCATTATAAACAAATCATGATAGGACCATATTGTTTGCAAAACAAACTTCAGCCTTATACTTGGCTTGATTATTTGTGTAAAGTGCAGTAGGAATAATTATCTTTACATAGGCCTTTTAAATTGATTTTGATGGGACTCTCTTCCACAAGGAACCTCAGATAAAATCTTTTAAACCTGAGCCAAGCTTTGGATTTGTGTCATCAAATGCCTATGAGTTGGGTAAACTCCTCTCTTCATGAGTTCCCAAGTACATGGGTTTCCTGGCCCTGTTATAAAGTAACATGACATTCTTCACTCACCACAGGTTAGGAAACCTGTATAGGGACGAAGTAGACAAGGTATGAGGCCAGTTTTCCTTAAGGGCTTTTATTGGCTTTGCAAGTATACTTGATTCCTTAAAGGGAAGTACACTCTTTCAGTAAAAGCCTTGGTAAAACGACCAGTTTCTGAAACTGTGTTCCTTTGCAAAAGAAAATGGATTCTTATTACACTAATGCAAATAGCTATATTGCCATATGTTAAGAATACTCACACTAGTTTCTAAATTCTGGAGAAACCAGGTAGAAATAAAGAAATATACTCCAAATTATGTTCACAAGAGTATACCTTACTCAATTTTTAAAAGCTGTAAAATAGCTCAAAATAAGTTTCCTTGACTCTGAAAAACAAAACAAGGATCAGCAATGTTTTAAGCAAATGGTAAAAAAAGATTACTTATATTTTCTATTAGTTCAGTCCATTCTGTTAATTCTTGTTCTGCTTAATATTCATGACCATTTCAGGTCTTCATGAGTCCTGTACTTTTTTCCTCTATTCCAGTGTCACAATCTCCAAAGTTATCAGAAACATGCTTTTGAGAGCATACGTCAAAGTTCTATAGCTTATCATAAACTACCTTTTGAAGAGGATCAAAACAAGACAATTGTCTGTGAATAACAAAATGTCCAGCATTTTTACAGTTAAAAACATGATTGATAAAGAAATTTTCTTATCTCTGTGGTTTACAGTAACTTAACATAATAACATTAATTAGGATTGATAGCATATACTCAGATATTAGAACTTTAGAAATCCCATACAATTTTGGAATGTATATTAATGTTATTCACTGAAATATAATGTGAAGAAGATTAAGCATCATTTTGGCAATCCCTCATACCCCAAAATTTCAAATAATCCTGTTTACCTCTCTTTTCGATAGTCCGGGGTCCCTTTGTAGCATCCAAAAACTAGGGGTCAGAAAAGATAACCTTGAAACTGCAATTTGATTTTGGGAAGCCTGTTAAATATGTTAGAAGTTTAAAACACTTGATATAATGAACTACAATTCCAGGTTACTATAAGCTATTTATTTAGCCAAAATAATGACTCAGAAAATTTTTAAAACAAAGCAAAAACTTTTACTCAGTAAGAGGGAAGACTTAGCTTTCCAGTTTGTCTCTTGTCTTCACTTTCTTTTCTTTGGCAATCTATTTGCAAGGCAAATGAAAATCTTTCATTATCCTTTACTAGTACATGAAAATTTGTACAAGGGAGAGAAAGTCAAATTTTACCCTTACATTAGTTTACCACTAATATCAACCTGAATTTTCTTTTTCCTTTTTTTTTTTTTTTTGTTTGTTTGTTTTTTTTTTTTGAGACAGAATTCCATTTTGTTGCCCAGACTGGAGTGCAGTGGTGCAATCTCAGCTCACTGTACCTCTGCTCCCTGAGTTCAAGTGATTCTCCTGCCTCAGCCTCCAGAGTAATTGGGATTACAGGCACCCACCACCACACCCAGCTAATTTTTGTGTTCTCAGTAGAGATAAGGATTCACCATGTTGGTCAGGCTGGTCTCTAACTCCTGACCTCAAGTGATCTGTCTGCCTTGGCCTCCAAAAATGCTGGGATTGTAGGAGTGAACCATCGTCTCCAACCAAACCTCAATTTCCTACTGAAACCTAATAGACAATTGTATCCATTCTTAACCAGTTTGCCCATGAGGAAAGATTCTTATAAGCTTTGTATAACCCTTTAAAAATTTTACTAAAGAGCATATTAGTGCCTTAAGAGAACCTTGTAGTGCTTTTATTTCAATGCATAATTTATGGAAAAATCATATAATACCCTTTTGAATTTAGTCAGTATGTTTATGCACAGAATTTCTTTTGTGAGGTTCATTTTTAGAAATCTTCACACTTGTTTAAACCTTTAGTTTTATTTTACCTAATTTAAAACAGTCCTTTAACCCTAGGCAAAAATGTACATTTCCATGCCTTCTTAAATTATTTTAATAAAAACACATTATATCGTTGTTACATATCTTGTAGGTAAATCTGTTTTCAGTGGTCTCAATTACATGTTATAATGGTAACACTTAGCAGTTTTAACTTTAATAAAAAATCTATTAAGTTGTTTTAAGTATGAACTAGATGCTGATATAATTTGACTCCTTCCAGCATAGTTAAGGATGTGGTTAATTCTGTATGTCCTGAGGCCTTACCAAGATGTAAAGCAGGCAAGTCAAACAGTTCTCAAAGACCAAAGAAGCAGTTTACAACCTTAAAGCATTTAGTAAACCTGGTATCTGACTTGCACAATTTAGACCACGTTTTTACATTTTAACAACATTTGCATTTTACCTTTTATCTTTAAGACTGTTTTTATTTCTCAAAGATTAAAGTCACGTGAACTAAAAGGTATTATAGCTTTTACATTTTCTTAAAAGTATATTTGATCTAAATGCCCATTTTTAAGACAACTAATTAAAGCTCTTTTTATAGGCAAAACACACAACACACATGTAACTACACATAGAAGAAGAGCCAGTAGTTATAAGATATTTCATTTACCAATCTCCTAATTGACTTATTGGCCTCCGGGTGGAGCCCTTTAAGAGTAAGTCTAGGAAAGCATGCAGTTTCTAGGGTCTAATAAACAGAAATAGTCAGAAGACAAAAACAGATTTTGAGAGGAATCTATCTGCCTCTAATTCCTGGAGTCCTATGAGGAAAACACAGTTTTCTACTAAAATGGAATCCATGGCACATTTTCCATTTTTTCCAAAGAGTCCCAGACCATCAGGAATTATATTAGGGCCACTCACACATACATTAATTGTAGCAAGACAAAGTGGAGAAAAGTATTCAGTCGACTGAGAAGAAAAAAGCCTTTTCCACTAAGACAAGATCAAAGAAAAGCATAAAGGCTTTTTAAATATACCTATAGCTTGGATGTCCACTTTTAATTAAGCTGAGATCTTTTTAAGAAAATTCTTTTAAATCCCTTGTTACCTCACCTTAGCCATATCAATTGACCAATATTTCTGGCTTTTGTGCTTTACCAGAAGTAACCTCACAGGTAAAACCAAAAAGCCTTAATTAAGATTCTGACTTAATTGTGAGTGTGCAAAATATTTTCAAAGGGAGGTAAACAGTTTTTACAACATCTAGAATCTTTAAGGGTAACTCAGAAAAAGGAAGATTTAAGAAAGGAAGCTTGAAGCTGTTCATAGAGGGGAAGAGAATTAACAAGTGACAAAACTCACACAGCTATTAACCTGAAAGTACTCATCCCCCAAGCCAGGATTGAACCTGGGGCACTAATGTAAAATGGCAGAGGCCTAAAGAAAGTACTGCCACGTGGTTACAGATCATGTTCCCAAGGATGTAAAACAAGATAGAGACCTGCTGCAAAGTTTGTTACTGACCAGTTTGCTGGACTGATTTGAACACCAGGTTTATGGCGATCCTAGGTCTGCATCTTATCTTAAGGTATCCTTCTTTCTAACAGAACCATATAGAAAGACATGACAAGCATGTCAGATTGGCTACAGCTTAAAACTAATGTCACAAATCCTTTTTCATTAATCAAAACTTTAAGATAATATAAACAGTGTGATCCTTACCATTCCTTTTACCAGTCTGCACAGGGAGAGAGAGGCCCAAAGTCTGAGTGGTTAAAAAAAAAAAAAAAAACTTTTACCTTTTTGCTAGTATGTTGGGCTTCTGGGTTCCCTTTCCCCAAGCTCAATTCTAAGCCAACCAGTTTAAGGTTTGGGAAATTTAACTTTTCCTGGTTTGGAGTATGCATCCAAGGGAAGTGTCCTGTAGTATGGGGACACAATCACCCATCTGAGAAGAGAGGACAGAGGAGAAAAAAAGAAAAGGAAGGGTTTTTGTTTGTTTTTTGTTTCAAAGTCCCAGGGGCTCAGGAGAGATTTGAGAGAATTATAAACTGAAAATGAAGATGAATGGTTACTAATCAGGGAAGAGGGGATAAGGCGCTCCTCATTCCTTTCTCTTCCCAGTGAATGCCCAGAGTATGTGAGGGAGAGAGAGGAGGCATCCATTCTCTTTTTTCCATCCTTATATCTCCAAGTCCTGGTGACCTCAACAGGGTGCCACTATGGGTGCCAATGCAGTTTTCACTCATGTTAACAGGGGATCTAGGGGATGGGATTATTTACTCTTACCCACATACTGCCCCACCCCAACCTCCCACCCCCCAGCTGTCATAACCTTTAAGTTCCCTAGACCTCATTTATTCCATGGATATTGGCATGACCTCCATGCATGAAATGGGAGGCTTGCCTTCATCAGCAGGAATTAGTCATGCTTACCTGCACTATGCCTTTTAACCTCTGTCATCATCTGCTTCTTGGATCCCTTCAATCCAGTTTTATTTCCTAGTGCTTCAACCCAAAGCTTGGAATTGAGTTTGGGACAAAAGAACTGCCTCAGGGGGTTTCATGGACTCATTAAGTGTCAGGTGTCCCTCGCTAGACTGCAGCCATCAGTCAGCAGTGTTGCTCCTTTGCTGCCTCCTCAAACAAGGGAGAGGAAGGTATCTTGTGAATTGAGGTCCTAACCTAGTAAAACACCTTTCAAAAAAAAAAAAAAGTCCTCTGGCATAGAGAAGCCCCCTGTACTCACAGGGCTATGTTATTAGGTTGGTCCAAATGCAATTGCCATACCTACCATTCTGATGGCAAAAAAACAAAAAAAACAAAAACAAACAAACAAAAAAACTACCTTTATGCCAACCCATCAACTCCTAGTAGAGAAAATTAAATAAATAAATAAATAAATAAATCAGCCCAAACAAAAAAACAAAAACAAACAAACAAAAAATACCTTTATGCCAACCCATCAACTCCTGGTAGAGAAAATTAAATAAATAAATAAATAAATAAATAAATAAATAAATAAATCAGCCTAAGTGTAGGGCTGTGTTAACTGCTGACAGTGTGGAGAAAAGGAAAAAGAACAGTCTGAATGCTGGGCGGGGAAGATGCCTGGGGGAAGAACCTCCTATTCTAATGCAAATGGTTTTCTCCAACAAGGAGAGAAACTTTGGCTGTCTCCTGCTTCCTGACTCATCCAGAGGGGGAAACATGCCGTGGGCATCTGGTAAGAGGGGATGGCCAGAGGAAATTCTGGCCAGCAGGACACGGAGGGTCCTTGGGGAGGAGGGGTAGGGGAGCCACCACTTCCCCGTCCGTTACGCATGTGAGCCCGTGGCCACTGGGGTAGGGAGTGGAACACCCCAAGTATTGTAAAAGAAAAGATCAATGTCATTACAGTCCTGAAAAAAAAAAAAAAAGGAAAAAAAATAAAAGGAAAATGCCAAAGAAGTGTCTGGGTTGGACCAAGGCCAACATTCCCAACCCCTGAGAACAACAGTTAAGAGTGGACAGTGTCCCTGCCCTCAGAAAAAGTCTGAGGATGAGAAAGCTCAGAAACAAAAGTAAAAGTGATTTTTGTGTCTGCATTTTACTCACCCTTCTGATATGTCCCCATACAGACCACCAAAATGATTCTGGATTTTTGTTCCTTAGTTCAGCTAAATGCAGGTTCTTTTCTCAGGACAGGGAAAAATTAGGCCTATGAACACATTGAAGGGTGAAGAGGTTGGAATTATCAAGTGAAAGGAAAGCTGTCTGCAAAGAAAGAAAGGGGTTCTCCAAGCAGATTTCCCCCTCACAACGGAGTACCAGGACTTCCACACAGGAGCTGAAGAGGCCAGGCTCCTTCCATGCATAAGACGTGAATTCCTGGTGGCTCCATCCCATCCATTCAGTGCACATGCAGGCCCTTAGTCTGAGTCACTCCACATTGATTTATTTCCCTTACTGTGCATGTGTTAAGGGGTGGAATTTTTCACTGTGGGTGTGTTTAGGCAAGCCCCTTGTGCACAATGAACTGGGTGGTTTGGAGGTTCTTGGGGGACCCTCCCCTATCTGCCTAGCCACTTGGCTGTCTCCTGCCTCTATCAGTGGTATTTTACTTTTAACAAATCTGGATACTGTCAATTGCAATGATTTAAGTAGTTTTCATTCAGAATCAAAATGCCATAAAAGTAGTAACATTTCCAAAGTGAGATAATTTGCAATGTCGTAAGAAAACACAGAACTAATTCATTTACCCATCTTTTTATAAATGTCTTAGACATGAATTAATAACAAATTAGAAAATTACAATTTTTCCTATTCACTAGATATTGAGTTCTGACAATAGAGCCATATTTCAAAATGCTTTTTAAAAATATGTTGATAATGTTACAATTATATAAACATATCATTTGTATTCTCATATTTTGATACTTCAGCTGGCACTGAAAAGGAAACGTGGCAGGGAACTGAACATCTAACATTGGCACAGTTTTTGCATTCATAAATAATCATTCTCATGATAAAGAAAAAGAAGCTTAAGGAAATTAATGAAAACTGAGTCAAAATCACATTTAAAGACAATGGTAAGTATTCCAAAGCAAGTGTATCCCATCATAAGGCCTGTGCTCTTTCAACAACATTAGGAATAAGAATTGATTTTGTTAAATGCTTAGACTAGTAATGTGAAATACTCAATTGGTCCTCAATCCCTCCATTGCTTCACTGGTATTAGATATTTCTTTATACAGCCAGTATGCATGAACATGACATCATAATTTTTCCAAGTATTAAGTATAAATTCATCACAATAAATCTGATTTGAAACAATTATTTGTCAACTAATTTTATAGATATTTCAAACATTAAAATAGACATTCAAAGGCCACCAGAGGTCTTGGAGACAGGTAGAATTTTTAAGGAGTCTAGAGAAGGAAAATCTATGTGACACATTTGGTATGCATTTAGATTTTTTAAATGTTTCAAACCAATAGTGATGGTGGGCATAGGGAGGGACAGGGATATGGATGTATAATGTGAGTTCTTCATCTAGATAGAAGCATCACATATTCTGGAATTGCAGAGCATGAGATGTTAGCTCTGAAGAACCTATTACCAAAAACAATTATAGCACTTCACAGATGTTTGTATACTCCACAGATGTGTTTACCACACTAACACAAATGACTGCAATACGTGAGGAAATGCTTTTTTAAAAAATACTAATTAAGTGTTCTAGTTCTTCTCATTAATGAAGCTTATCATTTCCCTATCCGTTTTATTTTTTTGGACACTTGAACTAACTTGAAACATAGATAAGAATATTTTAGGGGAAATAATCCATGTATACTCTCCTTCATCTCCCCATTACATGTTGAAATAAGATACAGAAATTTGGTAGTAGGTTTACATATCAGTTTTCTTTTTATTTTTTCTATTTTTATTAGTCATTAAGGCACTCCTATTTTGTCTCACTCAAAATCTGCAGATCCTAATGCATGGTTTTCTTTATTAACTATTATTAAATTCTGTCATGCAATATGTCTAATTAAGGTTCAGTCATTAGAATTAATTTTAGGAAAAGTATTCCTCCCAGACGTAGTGTCCTAAAATACTTGATAGAGATGTTCTTAATTTACACAATATTTGGAGTACTTGGTTTCATTGCTTGTTGAGATATTTAACTGTGTTTTTTTGCACTATGATTCTCAATATAATGCAATGTTTAAGGCAAGTAAAATTTTTCTTATGTTGTATAACATATTTAGAAGATTATGCAACATAATAAGACTGCAGAAAAAAAAAAAAGATCATACTCCTTTTACAGTTTTATTTTTCTTATCATCTCCATGGGATTCCACCTTAACTATTGGCGGGGGGGGGGGGGGGGGGGGGGACTTATCTCCACATCAAAACCATTTTTAGTTCCCTGTTACAAGCAATAAATTCCACCTGCCTCCAGGTGTCAAGTTATTGAGCCATTGTATGCTGGCACAATATCACAATATTACACATACACACACACACACACACACACACACACACGACACACTAAGATGTGATGTAGCACAGACTAGGAGTAGATCACTCTGCCAGGGCACTCATACTGCTTCCTCAACATCTCCTGGGTCTTAGGGGTAGAACAGACTTGCAGAGAAAGGCAAAGCTCCTAAGGGGTGAGAATTGCAATTTTCCCCACCTGCTGTGTAAACCTGTGGATTGGAGAATCAGGCTTATAATGTGCAAAATTAAAAGAACAGTAGGAAGGAAAAGGCATGTTTTAAAAAGATTTTAAACTTGAAATGTAGGCTTATTTGATAGCACATATAAGACTAAAGTTTAATAGTATTAAAAGAAACAACAAAATGCCTTTGACTCAACATTATTCAAGTTGTAGGAAAGAACAAAGAAGACACTTTCAATTTTGTATGTACTGTATTTTTAAGTAGATTTGTTTCAATGTAAAACTGACATTTATGACTAGTAGATTTTGCATTTAAGAATCAGAGAAAGAAGGGATTCAAACTGTGATTTCCAATTTTGCTCTAAAAATGTGGCACAAAGAAATAACTATTCTTACTTAAACTATAATTTCCCAAGCTGTAGGCATAAACAATTTTAGAAGAAACCAGATGAAATAAATGATAAACACTGAAACACCTTTTAGAACTAAAAAACCCTGCCCCAACCTGTGTGTGTGTGTTGTGTTTGTGCATGAACATTTAAAAGTGCTGAGTGAAAAACAGTAATGACCTTTCTTCATTCTGTTTCAATGAATAGAGTAATTTAGCTGTATTATTATTAGAATGTAAAAGTAAACGCATAATATTTTAAAATATTGCCTTTTTTGTCAGAAATTCCTTCTATTCTTTAAATGCTAAGATAAATCCCCTCTAAAATTGCACTTTTGTTTTCCTTCATATTATATGTATGTATATTTGCTTACAAGAGTGTGTAAGTATAAGGATATATTTACTACATATTATATATACACATATGTATATAAATTAAATACAATAATTTTTTTCCTCCATTAATTTCTCTTCAGAAAATTATCAATATAGATGTTTTATGCCACAGAAAACATTGCCCAGGAAAAAGTCTTAGAACATAAGATTTTTAACATCTTAGAACTTTTAAAAAATGATTGATTTTTGAAATGTGCTTTTAATTTTTTATACGTAGTAATTGAACACCATTATTGCATAACGAAATGCCTTGAAGTTTTGTGGATGAATTGTATATATATTTTTTGGATTTAGTTACATTGCATGATGCAATTAGTTACATTTTTTTTTTTTTATTTGAAACGTACATTGTTCCAAAACATGACACAAGAGCACATACACTCAAATTGAAAACACAGTAAATCAAACAATTTCAACCTCTCTTAACGGTAATCTAGCATGTTGCCTGTGTAAGTGTTAAAAAAGTAAATTATACAATTATATCTCAAAAGTTCCTCATGAAAAGGACTTTAAAAGTCTAGGCCCCAACATACTAGACTAAAAATCAAAATGGAGTCACCCATGCTAAACTTCAACATCACCAAATCCAAATAAACTCAGCTATTACCTGACCTTCCAAAATATCGGGAGAAATAACAGCCAATTACCCAAACAGGCCAGTTTAAATCTTCAATGGGCATTGTAAAGAAGTTCCCTCTGCTTTAATCCCTACACAAAAGAAGGCTGAAGTAACCTGATATGAGCTATCAGTCATTATTTTATTGTTTTGTCTTCCTATCTCTGCCTTACAAAAAAAATAGCTTTGAAAAGACTAATACACTCTTTGTTCTTTGCTTCTGCTTTCTTCAGTCCTTGCCTGTCTATAAATCTAACTTCTTTTGCTCAGCTCATTTGAACACTTATTCTATTTTATTAAATGAAATGCCCAATTGCAGAATCCTGAATAAAGCCAATTGAAATGTTGAAACTAAAAAAAAAAAAAAAAAAGTCTTACTCATTTCAGATATTTTTAAAGTACTGATTAATAAAACAGATATTGAAATAATCTATGAAAGCCATTTTTTCTTTTCCTAGTCAACAGTATATGAATTTCATTCACATACTTGCTATATATAATTAAATCTTCCTTTCTCCTTTTCCGTAGATACATTTGGAAAAGACTAGCTTAGAATAAATAGGAACACTCTCCTCTAGCGTACTAATATGTTTTGGAGTCAAAGATTTGTCAAAACTACTTTAATTTGATAAAACACAGGTCCTTCAAAGAAATGTGGTGGTAGCTCCACTGAAAGCATGTTGCATAAATGTAACAAACAGTCATAACAAGGAGGTAGAATAGCATACTACCCGCTATGTGCCAGAAAGAGTACAGCTTTGTGATTTTCTTACAAATAAGCTATGGCAAGCAAGGATTTGTATTGAGTGTTACAGAATAATTGAGAATTCCTTCTATTGTCTTTATACGTTTTAATGGCATGCCAGAGAACCTTTATCTGATGGAAGTTATCACTATCTAATTAGTCAAACAAGCAGGGTGATAGCTTATTATCTAAGCATGTATACTTTGACCATTTTTAACTGTTATGGCACATGAAATGATTGAAATAATGTCAGAAAAAATTTTAAGTTTGAAGAACTCTAGTTTACCATCTCATGACAGTTCATGAAATCAACTCTTCCAACCTTGAGTTCTGAGGAAGCTAAAATGCTACTAAAGTTGAAGCAGTACTAATGATGATATTATATCCAGCACTTCAGTTCAGATTTAAGAAAAGTTGACAGAGAATCAATTCCCAACATATATAAACTGTGCTGACTATCCAGCTGGGCTCTTGTAATCCTGTTAAATCTACTTAGATCACACATTTTTCTATGATGTAACTCCATTTATCATTACCTACTCCAAAATCCTTTTGAAATGACACTAGGGATGCATTCATAAGGCCTTGTTAATGTCAAATCATGCCTTCAATTGATAGACAGGATGAAAATATGAACTCCTTGTCTCAATAGTGAAAAGTAGAACCAAGAGGCCATGGTAGGGTGAGGGAGCAGTCATGCTCCGTGTGTCCTTGTAGAGTATTGCAAAACCTGTTTATCTGCAACCTAGTCAGAGAGCAATTCAGGAAAACAATATCAAAAACAACTCTAGCTAGAAATTCCCCAACTGACCACCAACAGACAAGCTGGTGCCATCCCACCAACTACCTGGAGTTAGTCAATTAAGAGAGAATGATGATATGGGGCTAAAAGATCATTCTGTTAAGACTCTATACTTCACTCTCTTCTATCCTCTCTTGACCTGAGATTTTTAACTTTATAATCTCTAACTCTCCAATGCGCCCCATCAGAGTGCACTTTTCTTCTGCCCTGAAGTTGTTGAGGTAGTGTGCTCCTAGTCTGCAGACTGCTTTTAGAAAATTAAATTTTCCTTTTTCCTCTGGAGAAACCAGTGGTCTTTTGTTAACTCTAATCATTGCATATGTGCATCCAATTGACAAGTCAAAGCCCACATATATGATGTATGATGTGGAAAATTTTACAGTGTAATATAAGTGACAGTTTCTGTGAAAATAATTTGTAAAAAAAAATTCTGTGAAATATTTTGCATATGAAATGAATGTCAAGAATTATTATTTTTGTTATTTACTTTTTTCTGACTAATATAGTACTATTTTCAAGTTTGAATTAAGACTGTAATTACCACTCCTTTTTTGTTGTTGTTGCTTTGAGATAAGGTTTCACTCTGTCACCCAGGCTGGAGTGCAGTGGCACAATAATGGCTAATTGCAGCCTCAATCTCCCCAGGCTCAGGTGATAGTCCCATCTTAGCCTCTTGAGTAGATGGGACCACAGGCATGTGCCACCACTCCTGGCTTACTATTATTATTTTTTTTATGGAGATGTGGTTTCTCCAGTTGCCCAGGTTGCTCTTGAACTTCTGGGCTCCAGACATCTACCCTCCTCACCCACTCAAAGTCCTGGGATTACAGTCTTGAGCAACAGCACCCAGTCCATCAATTTTTTTTTTTTTTTTTGGCTTTTTGTTTGTTTGTTTATGATTACTTTCTACATACTTATTATTTGTTATAGTCTTTCTATACTTTCCAGTGAGAATTGAATCTCTTGCTTCTTGCATTGTCTTCTTATAGTTTTATTTTGGTCCTAGGTAATGTATCTTTTATTACTTGATTAAAATTTAATTAAGTCAACAATAGTACACCTTTTGTTAAAACATTTTTTAGTCTGGGTGTGATGGCTCATGCCTATAATCCTAGCACTTTAGGAGCCTGAGGCATGTGAATGGCTTGACCCCAGGAGTTTGAGACCAGCCTGGGCAGCATGAAAAAACCCTGTCTCTACATACACACACACACACGAAATAGCTGGGCATGCATGGTGGAGCAGGCTGAGCTGGGAGAATCACCTGAGCCCAGCAGGTCCCGGCTGCAGCCAGCCGTGATTGCACCACTGCCCTCCAGCCTGGATGACAGAGTAAAAGCTTGCCTAACAATCAAACAACACAAAAACGTTATTTATTAGGATTCAAATCTCCTCTTTTCTCCTTTTAGTCATATTTCATACTTTAGCATGTTTTTAAATTTTTTTTCCCCTTTGGTGTCCATATCAAAGCAATCTTTTGGTTCTTTTACATCTAAGAAGACTTCTTATCAGACTCCTTTACATATTTATTTGAAAAATATTTATATTTCCCAATTCATTCTAACATTATGACCTCTTTTGTATCTTTCAATCAGTTCCCATGTGTGGACCACTTTTTGTTGTTATTGTTTTAATTGTAGATTATTCTGTAATTTTCCTAATTGAACAGAGTCTTAATATAGAAGAGACATACAATGTTTACAAATTCAATGCAAACGTCTCATTTAAACTAGGATCCTATGTTACCACTCGAAAGCATAGAAGAAAAAAATCTCAAATTGAACATGTGTATGAATAATCACATTTTCTTCTCTCTACACTTGAATTGCCTTTGAAAACAAATAGCATTTCTTTCCTAATAAGCAATTTCTTTTAGAGTGAACACCATTTACCTTCTTCACACTTCTTAACATTGGTTATTTCACCTCTATTCAACATAACACACAGAATCCAAATCTTTTTCTTATTTTGTGTTTTTAGCCTCCATCATTACCATCATAAATATTATTATTTAAAAAATTATTATTAAAAATCAGGATAGTATTAGTGTCAAATAGCAGATGAGATTTTTAATTTAAAATAAAATAAACTAGAAACTAGAAAGCATGTTAAGTTCTTAGGAAGTGATTTGCAGATGAAAAATATTCAAATTTTAAATTAAGCTAATTGTTACTCTCTTAATACAAATAAAACAAATAAATACAGAATTCACAGTAATCTTTACCTCATTCTAGCTTAATTTACTTTGTAATTCCTTTTCTTAAAATGCAAGTAAGTCTTGTGAAAACTATGTTTAATTCAATTGATTTTTTTCTGAAGGTTTCAAATAGGCAATTACATATATAACTATATTATATAATGAAAAAGTATCCATAAATGAATATGATATATACATATAACTACCTATTAGCTTTGTTCCTCTATATATTTCAGGTTAAAAATTATGGAAAAGGGCACATATATACATACATATAATATGGCTTATATATATATATGTTTATATGTATGTGTATATGTGCCCTAAGCCATATTACGTATGTATATACGTATCTTTTGCGTAATTTTTATCCTTAAATATTGTGTCTGTTTTAGACCTAATTCTACCTCTCTCTCTCTCTCTCTTTATTTATTTATTTATTTATTTATTTTGAGAAAGAGTCCTGCTGTTACCCAAGCTGGACTGCAGTGGTACAATCATGGCTCACTACAACCTCAGCTCCTGGGCTCAAACATTCCTCCCACCTCAGCCTCCTGAGTAGCTGGGACCACAGGCATGCACCACCATGCCCAGCTAATTTTTTATTTTTTTGTAGAGATAGGTATTGCTGTGTTGCCCAGGCTGGTCTTAAACTCTTGGACTCAGGCAATACTCCTGCCTTGGCTTCCCAAAAAGTGCTGAGATTACAGACCCCATGCCCAGCTGATTTTTAGAATATATATTTAAAGTCAGACTAAATGAGCTGGACACTTGGCTCAAACCCTGAATTCATTACAACCAGTTACTCTGTTACTTGGTGCCTTGTAATATTTCTTGGAATGGTTTAATGGGTATAAGCCATGGTCTTGACTTATTAGTCTCATTTTTAGAATTAGGTCCACAATAGACACAATATTTCAGGTCAAAAATCATGGAAAAGGGACATATATACACACATATGTATGTATAAATTATGTATGTATATATACACATGCCCTTTTCTATAATTTATAACCTGAAATATATGTATTTGTGTGTGTATATGTGTGTGTATATATATATGTGTATACATACATACACATTTACTAAATAATTAGGGTTACAAGAACAACAACAACAAAAAATAATCAAATACGATATATACATGTATCATCTATTAGTTTTGTTCCTCTGGGGAATCCTAACATAGTA
Organism: Papio anubis; assembly: GCF_008728515.1. Classification (NCBI taxonomy): domain Eukaryota; kingdom Metazoa; phylum Chordata; class Mammalia; order Primates; family Cercopithecidae; genus Papio; species Papio anubis. The sequence goes on from NC_044978.1 coordinate 73,687,148, forward strand.
CTAAAAACATAGATTTTATTGGAAAACTTATGTGTTAATCTCTTTACCATAAATTATAATAATGAAAATATGCACATTAAAATATTTTTTAATAGAATGCACTAGTGAAAATACATATGTAGCATACTACCTAAGATTAAGTAACATCTGAGCTGTTGTAATAGATATTCTGGCATTACTTTTTATATATATTCATGTATTTAAAATTGTTCTGTGATGAACTTATAGCACTTGTATAATTAGAAAAATATCATTTTGCCAGGCACAGTGACTCACATCTGTAATCCCAGCACTTTTGGAGGCTGAGGCAGGAGGATTACTTGAGCCCAGGAATTTGAGACTAGTCCTGGCACCATAGCAAGATCCGTATCTACAAAACATTAAAAAATTAGCCTGCCATCGTGGTGTCTGCCTGTAGTCTCAGCAACTTAAGAGGCTGAGGTGGGACGATCGCTTAAGCCAAGAAGGTCAAGGCTGCAGTGAGCTATGATCACATGACTAAACTGCAGCCTGGGTGATGAAGGGAGACCCACCCTGTCTCACAACAAAATAAATAAAAGATGAAAAACACCTCATTTTGAAACTAAGTACAAATATTAATAACTAAGAAATTACTTTACAAAAAAAAAAAAGAAACCTACATACAAAAAAAAAAAAAAAAAAAAAAGCTCCTTAGAAAGCTACTTACAAAAAAAAGTCTATTTTTTAGATTCTATTTATATGAATTAACTTTAAGGTGAGTTAACCTGAGATAAAATTAGTAATCTACTCCATATCCTTCTAGCTAAATCAACTACAATTTTAAATAACATAAAAGGAGGGAGGAATATTTAACATCAAAACTTAGAGAAATCTGTAATAAAATATACCTGACATGTACCAAATATGCCTGACATATACCAAAAAATAAGAGTGGCTGCTGAGAGTTGAAAAACCACTCTCTGCATCCTGCGTCAGAAGTTTTCCCTGGAAAGAGTTGTCACAATAATAAAGCATCTATTCAATAATACCTGGACTAATTTGAGAATAAGGCCATAGATGGGAGCAAGACAATCAGAGAATGCTGCTAAAAGGTCCTCAGAATATACTCCTTCTATAAAAAGATAAAAAAGAATATATAAAACCTAACAGCTTGCTGTGAAAAAAAGCAAGGAAGATAGAGGTCACAGAACATAAAAACACAATTGTTTAGGGAAAAATCAATACTTGTGTGAGAAAATAAAGTCTAGGAAGTCTACCAACATCTGTCTAATAGTGGCTTCTGAAAGAAAAAAAAGAATGATAGTGGGATGAAGGAAATAATCAAAATAATAACAGAATAACTTTTCACAGAGCTAAAGAAAGACTTTAGACTACCAAATGTTAGACTAAATGATCCTCATATACATAGATTGATTCTTCTGAAATTTTGAAATTCAAATAATAAAGATAATTTCATAAATTCTTCTAGAGTAGGAAAACAGATACAAGATGACAGACTATGTAGAAATAAACAAGAAAGCATATGCAGTCAAGAGCTCCAACTCCTCACTCAAAGTCCAACTGCCAGCACCTGAGTTTCTTTGTCTAAGATTCTCAGCTCATCAGGACCCATGCCAGGGAATCCAATGCCCCGTTCAATGCATGATAAAAACTGGGGAGTAAATATCCCTAATTTCTCACTCCTCAGGGGGAGTTACATTGAGGCACAACAGTTACACTGATTCTCAAGGATCCTCTGTGGGATAAGGTTTCAGATACCCACTGATATCATTCACTTGATAACAAACCTTTTATTGGTTGCCTTCCCTTTTCTCTCAGATTTCCCATCTACACTGCAAATATTTTTAGATTCGTCTCCAAAATCAACTGTTTGAAATAAAATTCTTGCTTAAAAGGGTCCTTTGGGAAAACCGAAACTAGGGGAAAAAAAATGCTGGGGGAGGAAGTGGTCATTGGTGAATTTAGAAACAACAATGTCGGCCGGGCGCGGTGGCTCAAGCCTGTAATCCCAGCACTTTGGGAGGCCGAGATGGGCGGATCACGAGGTCAGGAGATCGAGACCATCCTGGCTAACACAGTGAAACCCCGTCTCTACTAAGAAATACAAAAAATAGCCGGGCGAGGTGGCAGCGCCTGTAGTCCCAGCTACTCGGGAGGCTGAGGCAGGAGAATGGCGTGAACCCGGGAGGCGGAGCTTGCAGTGAGCTGAGATCCCGCCACTGCACTCCAGCCTGGGCGACAGCGCGAGACTCCGTCTCAAAAAAAGAAAGAAAAAAAAAAAAAGAAAGAAACAACAATATCTGCACAGTTCTCAGGAAAATTTATTTTCCACATAAAATGCCATGTATTCTCAATTAGTAAAAGGATAAAATGAAAATAATTGATAACATGCAAGCATCCAATATGTTTCTGGAGTGCTGCAATATGACTGGAAAGAAAAAAAAGAGTCAAGAAAGTGTAAGATATTAGAATTAAAGAGTAGCCAAATTTGCAACTTAAAAAAATCCCAGGACAACAGCCATATAATGCACGTAAAAACAAGGAAGTATATTAGTTATTTGTTTGATTAAATAAACATGTTAGTGGTTTATTAAGTAAAATTTCTGGTATAATAACAAAAAATAGAAAATAATAGAAATTCAAGTGTAAGAGGGATTGGGGGAAGGAGATGAACGAGAAACTGAAAATTCAAAAATGAGATAAAATATTCCAGTCAATTGGAAAAGAAGATATATTCCACCTGATCTTGAAATTTGAACCAAGTAGTATAAGCTCAGTAACATACACATATTTATTTCTCTATGATTCAATCATAGTATTTCATTTAGAGAAAATAAAGTATATATAATATGGAATTATATCTGAATCTGGGAAAGCTTAATCAAATCTACCGAACATAATATGTCAGATGAACCAAAAATAGAAAATGACAAATGTGAGCAAGAATTTGAAGAATAGCAGGGAAGGAAATTTTGTTTTCAATAATATACCCATCTATATGGTTTAAAAGTTTACTCCCAGGTACATGTATCACTTTTATAATAAAAAAAAGAAGCTATTCATTTCAAGCCCTAAAGATTAATGGTAATTATAGCAATAGAGATAAAGATAATATAAAAACTTCCACCACATCTTAAGATTAAGCAGCAATCACGGTTTGTTTTGCAATATGATTCAGCAATCTTGTTAAACTTAATCTAATACTATAATCCATGGCATTCCCACAACCCCAAAGATAACTCATATTTTGTTTTACATTTTGAAAAATGGCTTTGAAACAGAATATCAGGATAGAAACACAAGCCTTTTCTATTTGGAAATTTGATGGAACAGTGTATTAGATAAGGTCAATTTATCTGAGAGATGTATATTAGTTACCTATTTTTTTTTAATTGCAAGATGCAATTTTTATCACTTATTCCATTCAGAAGCACATGTCATAAGGTGACTCATGTTTTCAAATCATCTTAGCACAACTAGCTTTTCTCATTAAGGCTTCACTGACCTAAACAAACAATCTACTTTAACGCATTCCCCATATTTCTCTCCTATTATCCAAATTTTATTTATTATTTTATATATTTTTTTACATTGCATGTATCACTATCTGAAGTTCTGTTATTGGTTTTACTTAAGTGTTATCTACCACCTGCCACTAAAATGTAAATGCAACAAGAGGAAATAATTATTATATCATATTTCCTTCATATTCCCAGATTCTCAGAGCAGCACTCAACATGTACAAGATACACTATCGAACACAACAAACAGCTGTGAAATAGATGAGTCATGCAGAAAAAGAAACATTCTTAAGATACTACTAATTAATTTTTTATTTAATATTCCTATCTTCATTTCTATTTTAAACATTGATAAGAGAGACAATTTAGGAAAATATAAGAAAATATCTTAATATCTAATGAGATGTGGGTTATTAACATTATTTAAATAATAATTTTAAGTGAAGCAAATCTTTTTTTGTATAAATATAAATTTTCTTTTTAATTTATTAATTTTAGTTTGATTCTTTTTAAGTTTGTAAACTTATTTTAACAAAATACCCGAAAAACTTGGGAACAAGGCCAATATCTGAGTTGCACATCGTGACAATATCATGTGGGCTAAAGACACACTTCATTGTTTTACAGGATATTAATTAGGGATGTATCTGATCCCATAATCTTGTAATGACATTTCTTTATCAAGTTACCTTTAATTACACAGCTTTCAACTGCTCTTTGAATTGGTCTAAATGTTATTCTGGATCTCTCCTTTATTAATATCTACTATAATAATTAAATTAAAACATTTGATGTATTTTTATTTTATATTAGCATTAGTTATGATTTTAACTTTTTTGAAAAATTATACTTTCATAAGTATAATTAGGTACACATTAAATAATATGTATAATATTTATGCTGGTTTTGAAAAAAATAATGAACACTTTAAATAGAGTTACCCACTTGAAGAATAAGAACATTACCAATAGCATTAAAATGTCACCCAGTGCTTCTAAATCATGCCTGCTCTCCATCTTAGAAGCATACACATAATACTCTAAATTTTGATTGCTGTCTCCTCTTCAATATCTATCTTTCAGTTTTTGGATGCCATAAAGTTTATTCAAATGAACTCCAAAGAATTGAACATGTGAAAATTTAGATTATTGAATTAAATATATTTTTGAAAAAATGCACACATATTTATCATAAGTAAGGCCTTGCTTGCACTGTTGCCTTTAGCTTTCCCCAGTCCTTTAAAAAATGCGAAATACTAAAGCAGTCTAGATTTGGAATAGAATTCAATGCTTTAAAAGAGACTTTCTAGTCACGTAGTCAAAAATGAGTTAATTAAGAGAAGATAAAATATGACATTCTTGTTTGAAGAACATATATGACCTTAGACTACATTTAATAATATATCATCAACAGTGAAAAAAACATGATATATTCATTTTCTGCTAGGTAAATTTAATTTAGCTCATAAATTTTCACTGGCTTAAGAAAAGTAACCCATTTGGGAACAGTGATAATTTCTATATCAGTTAGAAAGATATAACTTGGGAAATTTGTAAGGGAAGATGATCTCTATAAAAGAAATATCTAGAGAATTACAATTTTAGAAAGCAGGTAGATTTCTATAGTAAGAATGTAAAAAATAGAACTTGTAGAAATGGAAAATATATTTAGGACTGACTTGTAGCAGAAACAACTAATAGGGAAGACCTGTCAAATATGGAATGATTTGCCATAAGATTTCAAAAGTTTCCTATCTTCATACATTTTCTAGCTAAAGATAGGAATCGCATTGTTGGGAAGATTTTCACATATTTTATGAAATGAAGCTAGATACATTTGAAAGAATATTTTAATCTTGGAGATTTCACATACTTTTGTATATTTTGAGTTTCACGTCATTAAAAAATGATGTATCATTAGAAAGATGAGATAAATACGGTTCATAATAAATCTATAATAAATTCTATAACATGGTAAAAAATTGATATTAACCCCACCATTAACAAATAGGATGAGTGTCTTATTCCGAAAGTTATTCCTTAGGAGCATTGTTACACCATTTGCCACATGCAAACAATAATGGTTCAGAGACCAAAATAATACAACTTTTTAAGTGTATCTTTTATAGTAAGCAAATATAATTTTAAAAACTTGACTAAAATGGCAGATAGGGTCTATAAGAAAGCTAAAGCATATTGTTTCTACTACGATACTACACAGGCAAAAGGACATTTAGATATTTTTCTAATACATATGAAATCTGTTGATAATAAATAATTCCAAAAAATGAACTAATTTGTAGTTATAAAATAGATCAGTGTGAATAAATGATACATACTAATAAAATTAGTAATAAAAATTAGTTACTAAAATTAGTGCAAACATTTATTGTATACTTTTCTATCAACTGGTAAGAAACTACCATACACATGATAGAATTTGGTTCTATTTGAACATATCATTCACAGTGGGTAACTGATTGAAACAACTGAGTGGTTCTTTGTTATTAAAAAGAACATCAGATATGTGTGTAGGGTGATTATCAGTAATAATCAATATTTTAGAGAAAATTACAGTGTTATCCAGCAAAATCCCAAATATGTGTCCTCTACTATGTGGAATAAGCATGTTCCAGAAAATCTATGAGGAATAAAATGCTTGATAATCTGAAAATTAGTTTTTATGAGCCTATTCAAAAAGATGAAGTGCAAAACTAAAGGAAGTAGTTAAAAAATTAATTCAATAAGGAAATCCACTAAGGGACACTTTTTCTGATAATAATTAGACTTTACGATAGCCTCTTCTTGCCAAAAGTCAAGGATTTTATACATCTCTTGTCACTCATAGCCTCAGAGTTAACAGAATGCCCTTCATAGGCTGTTTCTATTTCAAATTAGCTGGGATAACTCTGGGTTTTGGTTTCCTCATAACAAAACAAGGATACAAATAGCTAAGGTTTTAAAATAGCTAAAGAATACTAAGGAATATAACACAAGAAGCATGTATGTTGTTATGTAAAATTACCTAATTTCCATTGCTTTTACTTTTAAATACTAAAAAAAGAATTAAATTAAATATATATATGAATTAAATTTTCATATACTTAATAAATTTATATATAAATGTTATATAATTGTGTGTGGTATATTCATTGTATGTTTTCCTTTAATTTATTTTCAGCTGCATTTAGTATATTGGTTCTATTAAGAAATACTCATTATGACAGAATATTTGTATTAAATACAAAAATATCCATAACTGTAAATAAAATGTATTCTATAAAAGGCTGGTTTTCCTTTTGTAAAATAGGATTGAAATTTATGTTTACTCTTTCCATTGTACCCAAACTTGAGTATATCATTCTTCCAACAGAAGTGGCAAGGCCTAAAAATCAAGTGTAAAAACTGTGGTAAACATAAAAGGACTGAAAAAAGCAGTAATGTGGTTTGAGGAGGAAACAGCCCATAGTAGAGTATGGCCAGACCCCACATATATTTAGATCAATTAAAGTAGAACTTTCAACTTGTGCTCTTTCCTTACCACATCTGGATGTCACCAGACCCTAGTTAGGGTGAGAGGTTGTAGTAGCAGATTTTTATTGAAATCATACTTTTTTTCTAGTATTTTCTCTGTATCATTTTGCAAACTCTCACAGACATGAACACATTCAAGATGAGGGAAACTCTTGAGGAAAAGTAGTGTTTCATTCAAGAGACAAGTTTGCTTGGTTTTGCAATTAGGTTTTAAAGTCAAGACTGTAGGAATAGGAGCTTCCCAAACTATGACATGCCCATTTTCCATTAAACTCACTAGAAGAAACAGAAGTCAGGGCCTAGAATTTTTATCTCACTAATGATAGACTTCCATCAAAAACAGCTTAAACTCTAGAAGAATAGGAGTCACGTGGAATATAATGATATTTCAGAAAAGTTAAAAAAGCATAAAATAAATTTAAAAAACTTGAAAATCTTACTTTAAAAGAACCTGAATTAAAGATCATATGGAAATGAGATTTCACATGAGTATAATAAATATCTTCAGGAATATAAGGAAAGATTTTGAAAACCTGCACATGAGAAAGCAGATATAAAAAAACACCAACTGAAAAGAAATAGGTGTGAAAAGTTCAATCATTGAAATATAGACTTTAATAATTGCTTGGGAAACACGATAAATATACCAGTAGATAACAAGGAATCATAGGTAGATGAACTCTCCAATGAGGCATCAGAAGTTGATAAGGAGATAGAAAGTACTGAAAAACAAAAACACTGTTGGATAATCTAAAGGACATGAATCACTTGAAGATTCACACAGAGATAAAATAAATAGAACTGAGAAAGTTTGAGGGTAATATGCAAGCTAATTTATAAAATTAAAGATGCAATCTTCAGATTAAAAGAGCAAATGGATAATCTAGCTATTTCACATTAAATTTAAGATTCTGAAATAATAAATATTAAGGTAAAACGGAAAGCTGGACCTCATGAAAAAAAGCAAACAATGAAAATATTCTATGAAATAGGAGTTGAAATTAGAAAAATTAGGAAAACAAACACAAGCTCTTCAAACCTCTGGTAAGACTCATCAAGAGAAAGAAAGGAAGTTGGGGAAGAGTGAAAATAAACTCAGGATGTAAATTTGGAGGCTACTATAAAACAATAATATGACTAAAAATTTTGTAAATAAAGTTGATAAGCTAATAAACTAATAAAACTTCTGAGAAAGTATACAATTTAGCTATTATCACAAAAAATTGAAAAGAACATTTGATTAGATGAGTATATATATATATATATATTTTTTTTTTTTTTTTTGCTAAAAGGTTGAAGGTGCAAACACTGTAAGAATTTCTTTAATTTTTTTTTTTTTTTTTTTGAGTTTTTTAGACACGTTCTTGCTCTGTCACCAGTCTGGAGTGTGGTAGCACAATCATAGCTCACTGCAACCTCAATTTCTTGAGCTCAAGGGATCCTTCTGTCTCAGCCTCCTGAGGGGCTGAGACTACAGGTGTGCACCACCATGCTCAGCTATTTTTTTTTTTTTTTTTAAATAGTAACAAAGTCTTGTTATGTTGCCCAGGTTGGTCTTGAACTCCTGAGCTCAAGTGATCCTCCTGCCGTGGCTTCCCACAGTGTGTTAGGCTTATAGGCGTAAGACATCAAGTCTGGCCAAACACTATAATAACTTCTAACAGACTTTAAGAGACCAGTTTTTCCAGAAAAGAAAAAAAGAAGAAAGAGCTGTTTCCATAATTCTGTGATGCTTATGTATTCTAGGTCCCAAATCAGATATCAAAATAAAATAACATAAGAATATAAACTCATTTTATTCTAAAATATCTGTTGCAAGTACTTAATTTTTATTAAATAGCCATTCTTCTTCAATAGTAAGCACATAATGAACAAAAAAGTCCATGAAAATATTAAATATCTTTTTCATATAGATACAATCATGTGATTATATTCTGGCTAAAAAGATATAGGTAGAAGTGGTTTGCACAGCTTATAGGAAATGTTCTTATAAATGGAAAGTTGGAGGCCTTCTCACACTTTCTGCTTAATGGCTTACCGGTCGTAACTCTAGTAGACATGTTGGACCATGAGTAGTGGTTTGGAATGAAGGCCATTTATAAGGAAGAGATAATGTAAGAGAGAATTGGGAATTTGACTTCATGGAGAATAGACCATACCAACTTGGAGCTTACCAGTTCTCGAATTTCAAAACATGAGAAACAAAATAAAAATAAATCTTTTATTTATCCACCATTATTTAGGTTCATCTGTTAAGTGTAGTGAAACCTAATCTAAACTAATATAAAACTCTTTTTTAAAAAATTACTTAGTACTAGAATACAATTAAGGTTAAAGTTTGAGTATACTGTAGAGTTTATCCCAACAATAAATGAAAAACATAAAATTAGAATATCTATCAATATATGGGCCGATATTAAGATGGTAAACAAGTGTCTCAGGTTGCCTGGGCCCAAGGAGTTCCCTAAGATGCTGGACTTACAGCGTTAAAATGGGGACAGTCCTGTGCAAATAGGAATGATTCGTTTTATCCATTTAGTCTATAAAATGGACTAAAGGAAAAATATATGAATTTAATATACTTAGAAACAGTGTCAAATAGTAGAAATCAATTATTTTTAATTAAAAGCAAAACTAAATGTTCAGTTCTTTTTCTTTACGTGGCAGAGACGTTTATTTCAGAACTACATGGTCACTGAAAATACCTAGATGGAAAAAATAATAGAAAACATAAAACCTTTCTGAAGGTCTTAGAGAATTATCAAAGTATTGATAACTTTCAAGAAAGGAAGAATAAAATCCCAGAAAAGTGGGCCTAATGGGGCCTATTTGCCTGCTGGAGGCATTAACAAAGAGTCCAGAAAATGACCCACACTTTTATAGTCACTTGATTTATATCACCTGGCCAAGATAGCTCTCCAGAGAAATGGAAAGGAAGACCTGGATCAATTAGGTAGTCTTATGAGAACAAAACAGAAAAACTTGACCATACACAAAAATCAATCCTTACCAGATTCAGATATAAATGTAAAGGTATCAGCAAAAAAGTTTCTGAAAGATAACATTGTAGACTTTGAATTAGATTCCTTAATAATAACACAAAAACACAAATTATAAAGAAAAAAATACTGTGTTCTACTAAAGAATGCCATTAATAGAGTAAAAATGCAAACTATGACACGGAGAAAACATTTTCAGCATATGAAACTGAAATGTATATAATTTATATACTAGTTTCAATATTTTATGTATTATATATCTACATCACCCCAAATATATATTCTCCCCATAAAACAATATAAAAATGAAAGTGATACAGCAAAAATTAAAAAGCCAGACAATTTGTATATTCTAATGCACAATCAACATTTGAAAAGATGCTCAAAATCATTTATTGTCAGATAAATTAAAATTAAAGCCAAAATAAGATACCACTATCCAAAACCATAATTTCTAAAATTAAAATGTTATTACACCAAGCATTAACAAAGACATTGAGCAAAAGGAGGGCAGTTTGGTAAAATCACTTTGAGGAATTCCTTGTATTTTATGGCATACACTAGGATACAACAATTATCCTTTGTAGGTGTATCTCCAACAAACATTTATTAATATGTGTGTCAAAGGATGAAGACAAGTATATTCATGGCAGCCCTTTTTCAAATAGCCCCAAATTGAAAATACTAGCTACATTATAATAAAAAATTTTAGCTTATTTCTATTGTGGAATATGACTTTTTAATGAAAACACTACATCTTCATTCAGCATGAATAAATTTCACAAACATAATTTTGAGTGAATAAAGCAAGATTAAAAATTCATTTTGTATAATTTTATTTGCATAAAGTTTAAAACAAACAAATTAATATATAGTGAGCACAGTTAGGTAATGACTGTGTAGGAAATCAAGGAAGACCTCTAATGTCCTTCAGAGGGTAATGTATCATTTCTTTCACCTCAGTGGTGGTTAGACATGTGTGTTCATTTTGTAATTATTCCCTACCTTTAGGACTGTACACTTTTCTATCTGCTAAACTTCTTTAAATTAATTTTAAGTGTAAATATAAATAAAAGTTTCTGAGTCACTAAAAACAACTGCAAATTAATTACATCAATTTGTGTTGAAGCAAACAGATCAGTGAAACAGAATAACAACACAAGAAATACCTTTATTACTGTCAAAACTTCCCATATAATAAAGATAGCAGTATAAATAATTGACAAATTTTTGGTATTGAATATGCCAAATATATATTATACATATATTTGTGGAAAAAGATATCTTCAGTCTAAGTATCATAAGGCATGAAATAAACGAAGTCAACAAAATTACGATTTCTCTTCATTGAAGAATCATTTAGTCAAAGAAATAAACAAATGTGGCAAAAGCAAAGTCAAAGTAAAATAAGTTAGAGATTCTGCTCTAGAATATGTAAGAAGCACCTGTTAATTTACCAGAAAAAAAATAGTAAAGTTGTAAAATAGGCATAAGATGTGAATTATCAATTTTCATAAGGAGAAACGTAAAGTTTCACCTAATAGACAAAACAGGTTTCATAGGTCATTCATATTACAACTGTACACCAACTGAAATGGCAAAATATCTGGAGTTATAAATGCTACTGAAAGATTAGTTTGGTAGAACCATTCTAAATCTACATTTAGTATTTTTGACTGACAAATTAAAAAGTCACAGGTCTTACGTGAAGCAGCCTGTCTATGTGCCTAGGTTAACAACTCACTCTCTGCCCTCAACAAATTACATGAAGTGCATCTGCTACTAACAGAGGTGATAAGGGACAACAGAAACCTAGGATTCATGGTCAGTGGTCCTCCAAGGCTCAGAAAATCTATGTGGGGCATATACAGACAGTCTCAACTGCACATGCCCCATTTGCACCCCAGCTGAGAGAACCCAGAAAGCAGCTCGCTCTGAGTTATGTATACCAAGGGTAACTGGGCAACTTAAGGTCAAAATGCACTTTAAACTTTTTTTTTTTTCCTTTTCCTTCGGTTTCAAGAAAAGAAATAACCTTGAAGCAAACTGCAGAAGACTTTTTTTCTCCGCTTTAAAATAGACTCCATGTCCTGCCTTTTCTCACCATATATATATACTCTATTCACATGTATCTAACTGTAGGCTATTTTCTCAACTTGTACCTTCTTAGAAGTTCCAGGAACTAATATTGATACACAAAAATCAAGACTGGAGACCCAGTGGCAAAATTCCAGAGTTTACTTCAAGGAAGTAGTTAACAACTCTGACATTTCTGAGATGACAGCAGTCCGAGATCCAGGTGGACTGTTACCACGATAGCCACAGTGCAAGACACACAGACGCTGTACTCACAACAATCCCTGCAGGCATTCCTTATCAAGTTTTCTCTTTTCAGATCCCTGCTTTCTTCCCCAAAATTGTAGTGGTTGCTTTGGTTGGGAATTGGACATTTCCCCATTACTACTTTTGGGTAGTAAAGTCACTTTCTTTCTCCCAGAACTTGCTCCTAATTGGACTCCGTGAGTGGAGGGCATCCAGACCTGCATTCAGTTACACAGGATATTGGGAAGTGCTGGGCTAATGCAATGAAAGACATCGGTTTCTGGGGAGCAGGGCTGGGGACCTAGAGGACTAGAGCAGAGCCTTAACTCTTCTGGCTAATTCCCGCTTAATGGAGGATATTACATTCCCAGCACATTCCACAGGTATTCTTGAGAATTATAAGTGAGAAAGAAGGAAAACTGGATTAGTTCAAGGCCACCTGGAGAAATCTCCTGCACTTTACAACACCGCAAATTCATCATGAACTTACATCCCTGACAAATTCATGCAAATTACTTACATCTGTAAGTAGTAGAAAGATTGCTCCATTTTTGGCGATATAGATTTGGGGGCAACCTAGCTGACTACTTTTTGAAGAATGATTATGTAAAATATTTTAGATTTTATACCACTGATGTTATGCAACATTTAAAAAGAACAGGCTAGATGCACATATTCAAAAATTGTTAAGTGAAAACATTATGAGGGAAGTAAAATTTGAAGCATATCTTATTTACATAACTTTAAAACCTATAAACATGAAGCAAAAATATATAGCTTAAAAATTTATGTACAGATTTAAAGGTATATCAAACAAAATATAAGAGGTGTGATTGTAGGTTAGGAGTAGAAAGTTAGAAACAAAGTAAAAATGTATTTTTTTAAAGTTTTAGCACATAATATAGAATAGCATAAAATTAGGATTATTGCAAATATCTGCACCTGAGTTCCTATACATGCAAATAGATGTAAGTAGGTGTTTCTGTGAGGATCTTGAGATATTATCTTACATAAGAAGAAAAAAAATTGAATACATAAATTAACAGTCCATTTGATAACAGGTAATGTCACACACATTCTTCTACAAGTAGAATAATAGTTGGCCTAATTAAGACGTTTATATATTACATTAAGCTGATAATATAATGAAATTACTTAAAATATATTTAAAAACATATTTTAAGTGCTTTTTTTGGGTAATTTATATAATCAAACTTTATGATAAAATTATAAACATAAGATTATAACATTAGTATTTATGTATTCATTTTAAATATTTATATTTTATGTGCTTATTGCTTTCTTCTTCTTCTTCTTCTTCTTCTTCTTTTTTGATGTGGACTCTTGCTCTGTCACCCAGACTAGAGTCAGTGGCTTGATCCGCACCTGACTGTGCTTATTATTTTCTATGTAATTAGTCAGCACTAAGATAAAACTAAATATAATTTTAAAAATGAAATAAAAAGTAATAAAATTAATGTTTTCTGATTTTAAAAAAAGATAGCACTAATTCTTATCTATTAAACCCATTAAGCATATTATTATTATTTATGATTTACTTTTTTCTTTTTTTTGGAGATGGAGTCTCACTCTGTCACCCAGGCTGGAGTGCAGTGGCATTATCTCAGCTCACTGCAAACCCCGCCTCCCATGGTCAAGTGATTCTCCTGCCTCAGCCTCCCGAGTACCTGGGACTATAGGAATGTGCCACCATGACAGGCTCATTTTTGTATTTTTAGTAGAGATGGGGTTTCACCATGCTGACCAGGCTGGTCTTGAACTCCTGACCTTGTGATTCGCTCACCTCAGCCTCCCAAAAGGCTGGGATTACAGGCGTGAGCCACTGCGCCCAGCCTTGATTTACTATTTTTATTTTTTCATGTTTCTTTAGAATTTTAATCTATATGTCTCATCGAAATATTTAAAACCATGAAATAAAACACATCTGTTGTAATGTTAACAGTAACTTCTCAATACAATCAAATTAAAAAACATTTATTTTAGACAAAAATATATGTCTATTTTTAGAAAAAGAGAACTTGCCTTTTGAGATCAATAAATACCCATTTGAAGTAAAATTTGGCAATATATAAATTAATAGTGTGTTATTATGATACACAATACTACCAAATTATAATTTCTTTCATTAGAAATTGTTTATAAAATTGCTTATACTCAAAATGGCAACATGTAACATTTCTTGACTTTGTATTTTTCTGTGTTGCTAATTTAGTTGAAATTGTTTGGAGTTAATATAAAAAGATATGTTTGCAAAAAAAAAATCACACACTTTTCTTTCACTAGATAATCATTTTTACTCATATCTGCAAATGTATACTGTGTGATTCTACTTTGCTTATCTTGGAAAGGAGTATCTATATTAGTAACATTTAATAAAGCCTTGAAAATCTCCTGTGATTGAATTAATATTCACTTAAATCTGCCAAAATCTTCATATTTGGTATCTCCTAGAAAACAAAAGTTTATCGTAAACTATTATTGCTACTAATTGAGAAATCTGTGGATTTTTTTTTTTTTTTTTTTTTTTTTTGAGACGGAGTCTCGCTCTGTCACCCAGGCTGGAGTTCAGTGGCCGGATCTCAGCTCACTGCAAGCTCCGCCTCCCGGGTTTAGGCCATTCTCCTGCCTCAGCCTCCCGAGTAGCTGGGACTACAGGCGCCGGCCACCGCGCCCGGCTAGTTTTTTGTATTTTTTAGTAGAGACGGGGTTTCACCGCGTTAGCCAGGATGGTCTCGATCTCCTGACCTCGTGATCCGCCCGTCTCGGCCTCCCAAAGTGCTGGGATTACAGGCTTGAGCCACCGCGCCCGGCCTATCTGTGGATTATTATTAACTCCGGCCATGTTTTTCAAAAGTTGTGCAAGTCTCTCTGGGACAATATTTAAATAAATCAATCAAAACAGCAAAAAATAAATTAAACTATAACTTTTGCAGTCATATGTCTTTATTGAAAATAGATAAATATTTTAATGTTTGCTAAGAAAATGCAGGGATAATTAAAATTGGTAAGGTATTGACATCAACACCTTGCCATCTATTCTAATACCATTTTTCAGAGCACTTTGTACTCCTACTATTCTTCAAATTCTTTATTCTATAAATGCTTTTTTTTTTTTAAGTAAAAGTTTATTACATTTCGGGGATTTCTATTTGACTGACTTTTGAGTATCTTAACTAGATTATTTTAGATAATCCAGACTTTTGCATTAAGATATTTGGCAAAAGAGTCAACACATGAATATCCATTTTATTTTACTTTTAAGTTAAACCACTTACAGTGAGTTTACCTTTAAAAGAGATTGAGTAGGACTTCTCATTTCAGCTCCAACATAAAAGGAACTGAGAAGTCTTCACTCTCATTTATATGTCAATAAAAAATTACACAAACAAAATTAGTGACTTTTCCTGGAACCATTAGAAAATTTAAGTCATATAGAACAACCCATCATTTCAACAGCTGGAGAGATAGGTGCAGCCAGAGAGATGTACCAACTCAGATCTGTTTACTTGCAGCAGAAGTGGCTGGAGCAATAAACTGATAGCAACATTAAATTGTTATTTTCATTAATTGGTAGAGGTTGAGTGATAAACCCCTGGAGGACACCACATTTTCATGGGTTTTCACACCAGGAAACCACCCCTACCCTGCGTTGGGTTTTTATGGTGAGGATACTAGAAAGAATCCCTCAAGGCTCTAGCAGTAACTGTGTGATATACTGCCAAATTCTTCTCAGTAACAGAGTCCTATTCTCCGAGGAAAATAACTTTGTCAGAGTGCAATTCAAAACTTTATTCCATGTGAGGAAAGGGAATTGCTTTGCACTCAAGCTGTCCCCAGTCTTTCTGTTTTTCCAGAAGGTTTTTAAAAAAATGGATTGAGAACACTACAGTCAGGGAAAATAGTAGGGTTCGGTGCGGGGTGAGAGGGGTAGGAAGAAATCTACAATTGGGGGAAGTAAAAGGAAACAAACTAGTGAAGCTCACAAACCTGATACATAAATTATCAAAAAGACTGATAACAGATATGGAACACTGTGCCTACTCCACACCATATTACCAAAGTTACTCAGTTCCATTAAACTAACAGTGGATTACAGCTGAAAAGATGAAAGAGACAGTCACTGAAGGAGAGTCTTTTGGGAAGCTTAAAGTCAAGAGGACACAAAAGGAAGTTGCAGCTCTTGGACCCTACAGTTAAAACAAACATCAAACATAGCCCAATTAGTATCCAGAATAACATAGATTTGCACAATAAAGATCTATGTACCTCATTGTCTACTAATCAACACAAAACAAAAAATCACAAGGCATATCAAAATGCAAAAATGTGAATGTCTAATGAAATGAAGCAATCACTAGAATCAAATTTGTTGTGATATAGATGTAATTATTTGGCAAGATATTTAGGGCACTTAAAATAACTATGTGTCATAAGTTAATGGCCCAAATATAAAAGCACATAACATGCAAGTTTGGATGGGTAATGTAGGCAAAGAGAATGAAACTCATATAAATAATCAAAAGGAAGTAATATAAATAAAAAATGGGGGGGCCAAGATGGCTGACTAGAAGCAGCTAGTATGTGACTCTCACGGAGAAGAACAGAAGGGGTGAGTAAATACAGCACCTTCAACTGAAACATCAAGGTACATACATTGGGACTAATCAAGTAAATAGCTCAACTCGAGGAGAATGAAGACAAGCAAGGTAAGACAATAGCCCACCTCGGAGTAACACAGAGCCAGGGGAACCTAAACCACCCAGAGGAGTGGTGAGCAAACAAGTAACCCTGGGGACCTGTGCTTCTCCCATGAAACTTTGCAACCTTCAGGTAGGGAGATTTCTTCATGTGCCCACTTCATCAGGGCTTTCAGTCTGACACACAGTTACATGGAGTCTCAGTAGAGCAGCCACTCAGGCACACATGGGGAGCCTTGGATACCTAGACTTTCCAGGCTTCCCAGCAAAAGCAGCTGCAAGTTTAGCAAAGAAGGAGGTTACACCCCTATGTATACCCCCTAGGAAAGGGGCTGAATCCAGGGAGCTTAGCGGTGGCAGTCTGCAGGCCCCACTTCCATGGCACCGCACAGGACAAGACCCATGGACTTGGAATTCCAGCCAGCCACCAGCAGCAGCATTACATCTCTCTGAAATGGCGCTCACTGGGCAGGTCCTCCAGGCCTGGGCCTCCATCCACCCCTGCTAGGGTTATTGAGCAAGTAGCAGCTCTGCAACTCCCTAGACAGAGCCCCCAGGGGCAGCTGAAAGCCCCTCTGCCACTTCCTCTGCAGTGGAACTGCCCTTGTTACCCTCACACTGACAAAAAACTAAAGGCCCTAAGTGCCTTATCCACACCTTTAACAAGCTGCAGTCAACCCGAAGAGAAAAGACCAGTCCAACTCCTATGGGTTCCATCCACCCACAGCACTCATTACCAGAAAGGGAGCCCCTGACTTGGGCCAAGAGCACAGACCCTCCATCCTGGACTAATTTCACTGAAAGATTATTGACCTGCATCTCACTGGGGTGGAGCACCCAGGAGACAAGCAAAAGACCCTTGGCCACAACCACTACTAAGGTCCCTGCCTCTGTTGCCTCCAAGTTGGGAAAGAAACATAAACATGGAGATTGTCCCAGAGCTGCAGCGAGCAGTTCAGGGGTGCCAAGTCACAGTCTATAGCTAGAACTCAAGGGGGAAAGGAGCCCACATATTCAGATCAATGACAGGAAACAGCTGCAACTGTGAGGAAACTTAGGAGAGCCACACAACCCAGCATGAGTCTACCAACTGACCAATATGCTTAAATGCCACCTACTGAATCACACCCCAAAGCTTCAATACCAAAAATACCTCACTAATATATCCTCTGTGAAACCAAAGACAAGATGTCAGCTCCAAATAAAGACCTGGCACAAAGGTTTGGGTACTGTGAAAACATCCAATAAAGAAGTTTATGAGTGTACTCAATCTACACTGCAGTTAAAGAAATACTCAAACACAGAGATGAGAAAGAACCAACTCAAGAACTTTAGTAACACAAATAACCAGACTTTTGTATGTCCTCCAAATGATCACAACAGTTCTCAAACAAGAGTTCTTAACTAGGCTGAGCTATCTGAAATGACAGAGATAGAATTGAAAATATAGTTAGAAATGGAGATAATTGAGATTCAGGAGAATGGCAAAATCCAACCCAAAAAACTGAGAATCACAATAAAATGACACAGGAGCCAAAAGATAAAATAGCTGGTATAAAAAATAACCTAACAGTTCTGACAGAGCTGAGAAACATAATACAACAATTTCACAATACAATCACAAGTTTTTTGTTTTTTGTTTTTTTTTAATTAATTTATTTATTTTTTATTATTATTATACTTTAAGTTCTAGGGTACATGTGCATAACGTGCAGGTTTGTTACATATGTATACTTGTGCCATGTTGCTGTGCTGCACCCATCAACTCATCAGCACCCATCAACTCGTCATTTACATCAGGTATAACTCCCAAAGCAATCCCTCCCCCCTCCCCCCTCCCCATGATAGGCCCCGGTGTGTGATGTTCCCCTTCCCGAGTCCAAGTGATCTCATTGTTCAGTTCCCACCTATGAGTGAGAACATGCGGTGTTTGGTTTTCTGTTCTTGCAATAGTTTGCTGAGAATGATGGTTTCCAGCTGCATCCATGTCCCTACAAAGTACACGAACTCATCCTTTTTTATGGCTGCATAGTATTCCATGGTGTATATGTGCCACATTTTCTTAATCCAGTCTGTCACTAATGGACATTTGGGTTGATTCCAAGTCTTTGCTATTGTGAATAGTGCTGCAATAAACATACGTGTGCATGTGTCTTTAGAGCAGCATGATTTATAATCCTTTGGGTATATACCCAGTAATGGGATGGCTGGGTCATATGGTACATCTAGTTCTAGATCCTTGAGGAATCGCCATACTGTTTTCCATAATGGTTGAACTAGTTTACAATCCCACCAACAGTGTAAAAGTGTTCCTATTTCTCCACATCCTCTCCAGCACCTGTTGTTTCCTGACTTTTTAATGATCGCCATTCTAACTGGTGTGAGATGGTATCTCATTGTGGTTTTGATTTGCATTTCTCTGATGGCCAGTGATGATGAGCATTTTTTCATATGTCTGTTGGCTGCATGAATGTCTTCTTTTGAGAACTGTCTGTTCATATCCTTTGCCCACTTTTTGATGGGGTTGTTTGTTTTTTTCTTGTAAATTTGTTTGAGTTCTTTGTAGGTTCTGGATATTAGCCCTTTGTCAGATGAGTAGATTGCAAAAATTTTCTCCCATTCTGTAGGTTGCCTGTTCACTCTGATGGTAGTTTCTTTTGCTGTGCAGAAGCTCTTTAGTTTAATTAGATCCCATTTGTCAATTTTAGCTTTTGCTGCCGTTGCTTTTGGTGTTTTAGACATGAAGTCTTTGCCCATGCCTATGTCCTGAATGGTACTACCTAGGTTTTCCTCTAGGGTTTTTATGGTATTAGGTCTAACATTTAAGTCTCTAATCCATCTTGAATTAATTTTCATATAAGGAGTAAGGAAAGGATCCAGTTTCAGCTTTCTACTTATGGCTAGCCAATTTTCCCAGCACCATTTATTAAATAGGGAATCCTTTCCCCATTTCTTGTTTCTCTCAGGTTTGTCAAAGATCAGATGGCTGTAGATGTGTGGTATTATTTCTGAGGACTCTGTTCTGTTCCATTGGTCTATATCTCTGTTTTGGTACCAGTACCATGCTGTTTTGGTTACTGTAGCCTTGTAGTATAGTTTGAAGTCAGGTAGCGTGATGCCTCCAGCTTTGTTCTTTTGACTTAGGATTGTCTTGGAGATGCGGGCTCTTTTTTGGTTCCATATGAACTTTAAAGCAGTTCTTTCCAATTCTGTGAAGAAACTCATTGGTAGCTTGATGGGAATGGCATTGAATCTATAAATTACCTTGGACAGTATGGCCATTATCACGATATTGATTCTTCCTATCCATGAGCATGGTATGTTCTTCCATTTGTTTGTGTCCTCTTTTATTTCACTGAGCAGTGGTTTGTAGTTCTCCTTGAAGAGGTCCTTTACATCCCTTGTAAGTTGGATTCCTAGGTATTTTATTCTCTTTGAAGCTATTGTGAATGGGAGTTCATTCATGATTTGGCTCTCTGTTTGTCTGTTACTGGTGTATAAGAATGCTTGTGATTTTTGCACATTGATTTTGTATCCTGAGACTTTGCTGAAGTTGCTTATCAGCTTAAGGAGATTTTGGGCTGAGACAATGGGGTTTTCTAAATATACAATCATGTCATCTGCAAACAGGGACAATTTGACTTCTTCTTTTCCTAACTGAATACCCTTGATTTCTTTCTCTTGCCTGATTGCCCTAGCCAGAACTTCCAACACTATGTTGAATAGGAGTGGTGAGAGAGGGCATCCCTGTCTTGTGCCAGTTTTCAAAGGGAATTTTTCCAGTTTTTGCCCATTCAGTATGATATTGGCTGTGGGTTTGTCATAAATAGCTCTTATGATTTTGAGGTACGTTCCATCAATACCGAATTTATTGAGCGTTTTTAGCATGAAGGGCTGTTGAATTTTGTCAAAAGCCTTTTCTGCATCTATTGAGATAACCATGTGGTTCTTGTCTTTGGTTCTGTTTATATGCTGGATTATGTTTATTGATTTGCGAATGTTGAACCAGCCTTGCATCCCAGGGATGAAGCCCACTTGATCATGGTGGATAAGCTTTTTGATGTGTTGTTGAATCCGGTTTGCCAGTATTTTATTGAGGATTTTTGCATCGATGTTCATCAGGGATATTGGTCTAAAATTCTCTTTTTTTGTTGTGTCTCTGCCAGGCTTTGGTATCAGGATGATGTTGGCCTCATAAAATGAGTTAGGGAGGATTCCCTCTTTTTCTATTGATTGGAATAGTTTCAGAAGGAATGGTACCAACTCCTCCTTATACCTCTGGTAGAATTCAGCTGTGAATCCATCTGGTCCTGGACTTTTTTTGGTTGGTAGGCTATTAATTATTGCCTCAATTTCAGAGCCTACTATTGGTCTATTCAGGGATTCAACTTCTTCCTGGTTTAGTCTTGGAAGAGTGTAAGTGTCCAGGAAATTATCCATTTCTTCTAGGTTTTCCAGTTTATTTGCGTAGAGGTGTTTATAGTATTCTCTGATGGTAGTTTGTATTTCTGTGGGGTCGGTGGTGATATCCCCTTTATCATTTTTAATTGCGTCGATTTGATTCTTCTCTCTTTTCTTCTTTATTAGTCTTGCTAGTGGTCTGTCAATTTTGTTGATCTTTTCAAAAAACCAACTCCTGGATTCATTGATTTTTTGGAGGGTTTTTTGTGTCTCTATCTCCTTCAGTTCTGCTCTGATCTTAGTTATTTCTTGCCTTCTGCTAGCTTTTGAATGCGTTTGCTCTTGCTTCTTTAGTTCTTTTAATTGTGATGTTAGAGTGTCAATTTTAGATCTTTCTTGCTTTCTCTTGTGGGCATTTAGTGCTATAAATTTCCCTCTACATACTGCTTTAAATGTGTCCCAGAGATTCTGGTATGTTGTATCTTTGTTCTCATTGGTTTCAAAGAACATCTTTATTTCTGCCTTCATTTCATTATGTACCCAGTAGTCATTCAGGAGCAGGTTGTTCAGTCTCCATGTAGTTGAGCGGTTTTGATTTAGTTTCTTAGTCCTGAGTTCTAGTTTGATTGCACTGTGGTCTGAGAGACAGTTTGTTATAATTTCTGTTCTTGTACATTTGCTGAGGAGTGCTTTACTTCCAATTATGTGGTCAATTTTGGAATAAGTGCGATGTGGTGCTGAGAAGAATGTATATTCTGCTGATTTGGGGTGGAGAGTTCTATAGATGTCTATTAGGTCTGCTTGCTGCAGAGATGAGTTCAATTCCTGGCTATCCTTGTTAACTTTCTGACTCATTGATCTGTCTAATGTTGACAGTGGAGTGTTGAAGTCTCCCATTATTATTGCATGGGAGTCTGAGTCTATTTGTAAGTCTCTAAGGACTTGCTTTATGAATCTGGGTGCTCCTGTATTGGGTGCAAATATATTTAGGATAGTTAGCTCTTCCTGTTGAATTGATCCTTTTACCATTATGTAATGGCCTTCTTTGTCTCTTTTGATCTTTGATGGTTTAAAGTCTGTTTTATCAGACTAGTATTGAAACCCCTGCTTTCTTTTGTTCTCGATTTGCTTGGTAAATCTTCCTCCATCCCTTTATTTTGAGCCTATGTATGTCTCTGCATGTGAGATGGGTCTCCTGAATACAGCAGACTGATGGGTCTTGACTCTTTATCCAGTTTGCCAGTCTGTGTCTTTTAATTGGAGCATTTAGTCCATTTACATTTAAGGTTAAGATTGTTATGTGTGAACTTGATCCTGCCATTATGATATTAACTGGTTATTTTGCTCGTTAGTTGATGCAGTTTCTTCCTAGCCTAAATGGTCTCTACATTTTGGCATGTTTTTGCAATGGCTGGTACCGGTTGTTCCTTTCCATGTTTAGTGCTTCCTTCAGGGTCTCTTGTAAGGCAGGCCTAGTGGTGACAAAATCTCTAAGCATTTGCTTATCTGTAAAGGATTTTATTTCTCCTTCACTTATGAAACTTAGTTTGGCTGGATATGAAATTCTGGGTTTAAAATTCTTTTCTTTAAGAATGTTGAATATTGGCCCCCACTCTCTTCTGGCTTGGAGAGTTTCTGCCGAGAGATCTGCTGTGAGTCTGATGGGCTTCCCTTTGTGGGTAACCCGACCTTTCTCTCTGGCTGCCCTTAAGATTTTTTCCTTCATTTCAACTTTGGTGAATCTGGCAATTATGTGTCTTGGAGTTGCTCTTCTCGAGGAGTATCTTTGTGGCGTTCTCTGTATTTCCTGGATTTGAATGTTGGCCTGCCCTACTAGGTTGGGGAAGTTCTCCTGGATGATATCCTGAAGAGTGTTTTCCAACTTGGTTCCATCTTCCCCCTCACTTTCAGGCACCCCAATCAGACGTAGATTTGGTCTTTTTACATAATCCCATACTTCTTGCAGGCTTTGTTCATTTCTTTTTCTTCTTTTTTCTTTTGGTTTCTCTTCTCGCTTCATTTCATTCATTTGATCCTCAATCGCTGATACTCTTTCTTCCAGTTGATCGAGTCGGTTACTGAAGCTTGTGCATTTGTCACATATTTCTCGTGTCATGGTTTTCATCTCTTTCATTTCATTTATGACCTTCTCTGCATTAATTACTCTAGCCATCAATTCTTCCACCTTTTTTTTCAAGATTTTTAGTTTCTTTGCACTGGGTACGTAATTCCTCCTTTAGCTCTGAGAAGTTTGATGGACTGAAGCCTTCTTCTCTCATCTCGTCAAAGTCATTCTCCGTCAAGCTTTGATCCGTTGCTGGTGATGAGCTGCGCTCCTTTGCCGGGGGAGATGCGCACTTATTTTTTGAATTTCCAGCTTTTCTGCCCTGCTTTTCCCCATCTTTGTGGTTTTATCTGCCTCTGGTCTTTGATGATGATGGTGACGTACTGATGGGGTTTTGGTGTAGGTGTCCTTCCTGTTTGATAGTTTTCCTTCTAACAGTCAGGACCCTCAGCTGTAGGTCTGTTGGAGATTGCTTGAGGTCCACTCCAGACCCTGTTTGCCTGGGTGTTAGCAGCAGAGGCTGCAGAAGATAGAATATTGCTGAACAGCGAGTGTACCTGTCTGATTCTTGCTTTGGAGGCTTCCTCTCAGGGGTGTACTCCACCCTGTGAGGTGTGGGGTGTCAGACTGCCCCTAGTGGGGGATGTCTGCCAGTTAGGCTACTCAGGGGTCAGGGACCCACTTGAGCAGGCAGTCTGTCCCTTCTCAGATCTCAACCTCCGTGTTGGGAGATCCACTGCTCTCTTCAAAGCTGTCAGACAGAGTCGTTTGCATCTGCAGAGGTTTCTGCTGCTTCTGTTGTTGTTTACTGTGCCCTGTCCCCAGAGGTGGAGTCTACAGAGACAGGCAGGATTCCTTGAGCTGCTGTGAGCTCCACCCAGTTCGAGCTTCCCAGCAGCTTTGTTTACCTACTTAAGCCTCAGCAATGGCGGGCGCCCCTCCCCCAGCCTCGCTGCTGCCTTGCCGCGAGATCGCAGACTGCTGTGCTAGCAATGAGGGAGGCTCCATGGGCGTGGGACCCTCCCGGCCATGTGTGGGATATAATCTCCTGGTGTGCCTGTTTCCTTAAAGCGCAGTATTGGGGTGGGAGTTACCCGATTTTCCAGGTGTTGTGTGTCTCAGTTCCCCTGGCTAGGAAAAGGGATTCCCTTTCCCCTTGCGCTTCCCAGGTGAGGCGATGCCTCGCCCTGCTTCAGCTCTGGCTGGTCGGGCTGCAGCAGCTGACCAGCACCGATTGTCCGGCACTCCCTAGTGAGATGAACCCAGTACCTCAGTTGAAAATGCAGAAATCACCAGTCTTCTGTGTCGCTCGCGTTGGGAGTTGGAGACTGGAGCTGTTCCTATTTGGCCATCTTGCTCCCGGGTTTTGTCCACAGTCACAAGTTTTAACTGCAGAATAGACCAAGCTGAGAAAAGAATCCCAGAACTTGAAGTCTGTCTAAAATAAGACAGTAAGAAAAAAATTAAGAAAAAAGAATAAAAATAAATAAGCAACATCTCCAAGAAATATGGAATTATGTACAGAGGCCAAATCTGTGAATCACTGGCATCTCTGAGGAGGAGTGGAGAAGACAAGCAACTTGGAAAACATATTTCAGATATCATCCATAAAAAATTCCCAAACTTTGCTAGAAAGGCCAACAGTCAAATCCAGGAAATACAAAGAAACCCTGCAAGATACTACACAAGTAGATTATCCCCAAGACACATAATCTTCAGATTCTCTAAGGTTGAAATGAAAGAAAAAATGTTAAAGGCAGCCAGAGAGAAAGGGTAGGTCACCTGCAAAGGAAATCCCTTCAGGTTAACAGCAGACCTCTCAGCTGAAACACACAAAGCAGAAAACATTTGGGAGGGCGGGGGGAGGCTATATCCACATTCTTAAAGAAAAAAAAATTCAACAAAGAATTTTATATTCAGCCAAACTAAATTTCATAAGTAAAGGAGAAATAAGATCTTTGTAAGAAAAGCAAATATTGAGGGAGTTCATTACCATCAGACCTTCCTTTAAAGGAAGCATTAAATACAGAAAAGAAAGACTGCTACCAGCTAATAAAAAAACATACTTGGATACACAGATCAGTGACACTATAAAGCAAGCACACAAACAAGCCAGCATAATAACCAGCTAATAACATAGGTACAGGATTAAATCCACACACATCAGTACTAACCTTGAATGTAAATAGGCTAAATGCCCCACTTAAAAGGCACAGAATGGCAAGCTGGATGAGAAATAAAGACCTAATAGTATGCTATCTTCTAGAGACCCATCTGACACATAATGATGCATATAGACTCAAAATAAGGGGATGGAGGAAAATCTACCAAGGCAAAGGAAAATATGAAAAAGCAGGAGTTGCAATCCTAACTTCAGACAAAACAGACTTTAAAACAATAAAGATCAAAAAAGAAAAAGAGGAGCATGAAATAATGGTAATGGGTTCAATTCAAAAGTAACTATCATAAATCTATGTGCACTCAACATAGGAACACCCAGATTCATAAAGCAAATCCTTAGAGACCTACAAAGAGACATAGATTCCTACACAATAATAGTGCTAG
This sequence comes from Papio anubis, assembly GCF_008728515.1. Lineage (NCBI taxonomy): Eukaryota > Metazoa > Chordata > Mammalia > Primates > Cercopithecidae > Papio > Papio anubis. The sequence goes on from NC_044978.1 coordinate 73,713,254, forward strand.
ACTTCAACACTACACTGACAATATTAGATAGATTGTCAAGGCTGAAAATTAACAAAGGTATTCAGGATCTGAGCTCAATATTGAACCAAATGGATCTGTTGACACTCCACAGAAATCTCAACCCAAACCCAACAGAATATACATTCTCTTCATTACCACATGACACACACTCCATGCTCTAACACTAACCACATAATTGCACAAAAAACAAACCTCAACAAATGGAAAATAATTGAAATCATACCAAACACATTCTTGGACCACATTGTGATAAAAATGGAAGTTAATACCAAAAAATTGCTCAAAACCAGACAATTCCATGGAAATTCAAAAAAACAAAAAACAAAAAAACAAAAACATACTCCTGAATGACTTTTGGATAGATCATAAAATTAAGGCAGAAATCAAGAAGTTCTTTGGAATTAATGAGAACAAAGATAAAACATGCCACAATCTGGGAAACAGGTAAAGCAGTCATAAAAAGAAAATTCATAGCATTTAATGCCTACATCCAAAAGTTAGAAAGATCTCAAATTAACAAGCTAATATCACAACTCAGAGAATTAGAGAAGCAACATCAACCCCAAAGCTAATAGAAGACAAGAAATAACCAAAATCAGAGCTGAATTGAAGGCAATTGAGACACAAAAATCTATTCAAAAGATCAAGAAGTCCAGAAGTTTTTTGTTTTTATTTTTGTTTTTTTAAATTATAGTTTAAGTTCTGGGATTCATGTGGTGAATGTGCAGGTTTATTACATAGGTATACATACGCCATGCTGGTTTGCTGCACCCATCAACCCGTCATCTAAATTAGATATTTATCCTAATGCTATCCCTCCCCTGGAATACTATATTGAATAGGAATGGTGTGATAAGGCATCTTTGTCTTGTGCATGTTTTCAAAGGAATGCATCTAGCTTTTGCCCATTCAGTATGATATTGGCTGTAAGTTTGTCAGAAATATCTCTTACTATGTTGAGATACATACCATCAATATCTAGTTTATTGAGTATTTTTAGCCTGAATGGGCGTTCAATTTTATCAAAGGCCATTACTGCATCTATTGAGATAATCACATGGTTTTTGTCATTGGTTTTGTTTATGTGGTGGATTATGTGTATTGATTTGCATATGTTGAACCAGCCATGCATCCCAGGGAGCAAGCCCACTTGATCATGGTGGATAAGCTTTTAGATGTGCTGCTGGATATGGTTTGCCAGTATTTTATTGAGGATTTTTGCATCGATATTCATCAGAGATGTTGGCCTGAATTTTTTTTTTTTTTTTTTTTTTTTTTTTTTTTTTTTTTTTTTTTTTTATTGTGTCTCTGCCAGGTTTTGGTATCAAGATGATGCTGGCTTCACAAAGTGAGTTAGGGAAAAGTCCCTCTTTTTCTATTGTTTGAAATAGTTTCACAAGGAACAGTACCAGCTCCTCGTTGTTCCTCTGGTAGAATTTGACTGTGAATCTGTCTGGTCCTGGGCTTTTTTTGGTTTGTAGGCTATCAATTACTGCATCAATTTCCGAACTTGTTATTAGTCTTCTCAGGAATTTGACTTCTTTCTGGTTTAGTCTTGGGAGGGTGTAAGTGTCCAGGAATTTATCCATTTCTTCTAGATTTTCTAGTTTATTTGCATAGAGGTATTTATAGTATTATCTGATGGTAATTTGTATTTCTGTGGGAACATTGGTGATATCTCCTTTATTATTTTTTATTTTGTCCATTTGATTTTTCTCTCTTTTCTTCTTTATTAGTCTGGCTAGTGGTCTATTTTATTATTATTATTTTTTTTTTTCAAAAAACCAGTTCCTAGATTCATTGATTTTTTGAAGGGTTTTTCGTGTCTCTATCTCCTTCAGTTCTGTTTTGATCTTTGTTATTTCTTGTCTTTTGCTAGCTTTTGAATTTGTTTGCTCTTGCTTCTCTAGTTCTTTTCATTATGATGTTAGGGTATCAATTATAGATCTTCCCCACTTTCTCATGTTGGCATTTAGTGCTATAAATTTCTCTCTAAACACTTACTTAAGCTGTCTGCTAGAGATTCTGGTACATTGTATCTTTGTTCTCATTGGCTTCAAATAACTTATTTCTGCCTTAATTTTATTATTTAACCGGTAGTCATTCAGGAGCAGGTTGGGCAGTTTCAATGTAGTTGTGCAGTTTTGAGTGAGTTTCTTAATCCTGAGTTCTAATTTGATTGCACTGTGGTCTGAGAGACTGTTTGTTATGATTTTTGTTCTTTTGCATTTGATGAGAAGTATTTTACTTCCAATTATGTGGTCAATTTTAGAATAAGTGCTATGTGGTGCTGAGAAGAATGTCTATCTTGTTGATTTGGGGTGGAGACTTCTGTAGATGTCTGTTAGGTCTGCTTGGTCCGGAGCTGAGTTCAAGTCCTGAATATTCTTGTTCATTTTTCTGTCTTGTCGATCTGTCTAATACTGACAGTAGAATGTTAAAGTCTCCCACTGTTATTGTGTGGGAGTCTAAGTCTTTTCTTTAAGTCTCTTAAGAACTTGCTTTATGAATCTGAGTGCTCCTGTATTGGGTGCATATATATTTAAGATAGTTATCTCTTCTTGTTGAATTGATCCAATTACCATTATGTAACACCCTTCTTTGTCTTTTTTTATCTTTGTTCATTTAAAGCCTGTTTTATCAGAGGTTAGGATTGCAACCCCTACTTTTTTTTTCTTTCCATTTGCTTGGTAAATATTCTTCATTCCTTTATTTTGAGCCTATGTGTGTCTTTGGAAGTGAAATGGGTCTCCTGAACACAGCACACTGATGGGTCTTGACTCCTTATCCAATTTGCCAGTCTGTGTCTTTTAACTGGGACATTTAGCCTATTTACATTTAAGGTTAATATTGTTATGTGTGAATTTGATCCTGTCATTATGATGCTAGCTGGTTATTTTGCACATTAGTTTATGTAGTTTCTTCATAGTGTTGACGGTCTTTACATTTGGATATGTTTTTGCAGTGGCTGATACCTGTTTTTCCTTTCCATATTTAGTGCTTCCTTCATGAGCTCTTGTAAGGTAGGCATGGCAGTAACAAAATCTCTCAGCGTTTGCTTGTATGTAAAGGATTTTATTTCTCCTTCACTTATGAAGCTTAGTTTGGCTGGATATGAAATTCTGGGTTGAAAATTATTTTCTTTAAGAATGTTGTATATTGTTCCCCACTCGATTCTGGCTTGTAGAGTTTCTGCAGAGAGATCCACTGTTACTCTGATGGGATTCTCTTTGTAGGTATCCTGACCTTTCTCTCTGGCTGCCCTTAACATTTTTTCCTTCATTTCGGCCTTGGTGAATCTGATGATTATGTGTCTTGGGATTCCTCTTCTTGAGGAGTATCTTTGTGGTGTTTTCTGTATTTCCTGAATTTTAATATTGGCCTGTTTTGCTAGGTTGGGAAAGTTCTCCTGGATAATATCCTGAAGTGTGTTTTCCAGCTTGGTCCCACTCTCCCTGTTGCTTCCAGGTATACCAATCAAATGTAGGTTTGGCCTTTTCATATAGTCCCACATTTCTTGTAGGATTTGTTTATTCATTTTCACTCTGTTTTCTCTAATCTTGTCTTCAAGCTTTATTCCATTAAATTGATCTTCTATCTCTGATATCCTTTCTTCCACTTGATCAATTCAACTATTGATACTTGCGTATGCTTCACGAAGTTCTCATGCTATGTTTTTCAGTTCCATCAGGTCATATATGTTCTTCTCTAAACTGGTTATTTTAGTTAGCAGTTCATGCAACCTTTTATCAAGGTTCTTAGCTTCCTTGAATTGGGTTACAACACTTTTTTTTTTAGCTCAGTGGAGCATGTTATTAACTACTTTCTAAAGCCTACTTCTGTCAATTCATCTAACTCATTCTCCATCCAGTTTTGTTTCTTTGCTGCAAGGAGTTGTGATCCTTTAGAGGAGAAGAGGCATTCTGATTTTTGGAATTTTCAGCATTTTCGCACTGTTTTTTTCTCTTCTTCATGGACTTATCTACCCTTGATCTTTGATGGTGGTGACCTTCAAATTGGATTTTTGTTTGGGTGGTCCTTTTTGTTGATGTTGATGTTATTGCTTTCTCTTTATTAATTTTCCTTCTCATAGTCCGGTCTCTCTTCTGCCGGTCTCCTGGAGCTTGCTGGAGGTCAACTCCAGACCTTGTTTTCCTGGGTATCACCATGGGGTGCTGCAGGACAGCAAAGATTGCTCCCTGCTCCTCCCTTTGGAAGCTTCAACCCAGAGGGGCACCCACCAGATGCTAGCCAGAGCTCTTTTGTATAAAGTGTCTTTCAACTCCTGCTGGGAGGTATCTTCCAGTCAGGAGGCATGGGGGTCAGGGACCCACTTGCAGAGACAGTCAGTCTCTTAGCAGAGCTCAAGCATTGTGTGGGAGATCAGATGTTCTCTTCAGAGCCAGCAGGCAGGTCTATTTAAGTCTGCTGTAGCTGCAACCACAGCCACCCCTGCCCCCAGGCGCTCTGTCCCAGGGTGATGGGAATTTTGTCTATGAGCCCCTGACTGGGGCTGCTGCCTTTCTTTCTGAGATGCCTGGTACAGAGAGAAGGAATCTAGAGAGGCAGTCTGGCTACAAAGGCTTTGCCAAGCTGTGGTGGGCTCTGAAGAGTTTGAACTTCTAGGCAGCTTTGTTTACACTGTGAGGGGAAAAGTGCCTACTCAAGCCTCAGTAATAGTGGACGCCCCTATTCCCACCAAACTCTAGTGTCCCAGGTCAACTTCAGACTGCTGTGCTGGCAGCAAGAATTTCAAGGCAGTGGATCTTAGCTTGCTGGGCTCTGTGGGGGTGGGATCTGCTAAACAAGACCACTTGGCTCCCTGGCTTCAGCCCCATTTCCAGGGGAGTGAACGGTTCTCTCTCTCTGGCGTTCTAGGCATCACACGGGTATGAAAAATAACTCCTGCAGCTAGCTAGGTGTCTGTCCAAATGGCCACCCAGTTTTGTGCTTGAAATCCAGGGCCCTGGTGGTGTAGGCACACGAGGGAATTTTCTGGTATGCAGGTTGCAAAAACCATGGGAACAGCATAGTATCTAGGCTGGATAGCACCATCCCTCATGGTACAGTCCCTCATGGCTTCCCTTGGCTAGGGGAAAGAGTTCCCTTACCATTTGTGCTTCCCAGGTGAGGTGATGCCCCCCCCTTCTTCTGCTCCCCCTCCATGGGCTGCACCCACTGTCTAACCAGTCCCAATGAGAAGAACTGGGTACCTCACTTGGAAATGCAGAAATCACCCACCTTCTGCTTTGGTCTTTCTGGGAAGTGCAGATTAAAGCTGTTCCTATTCAGCCATCTTGCCAGCCCTCTCCAGAAGTTGGTTTTATGAAGAAATTCATAAGACAGATAAGCAGTTAACTAAACTAATAAGGAATAAGAGGCAATCCAAAAAACAAAATTAGAAATGATGAAGGAGGTGTTACCATTGATCCCACAGAAATAAAAATAATCATCAGAAACTATTATGAATACTTCTATGCACAGAAATTAGAAAATCTAGAAGATATGGAATAAATTCCTGGACACATACAACCTTCCAAGACTAAACCGGGAAGAAATTCATTCTCTGAATACAGCAATAATAACCCCCAAAATTGAATCAGTAATAAGTATCCTAGCAACCAGAAAAAGTCCAGGACAAGATGAATTCACAGTTGAATTCTACTAGTTGTAAAAAGAAGCACTGATACCATTCTTACTGAAACTTTTCCAAAAATGTGAGACAGAGGGACTCCTCAACTCATTTTATGAGGCCAGCATCATTCTGATACCACAACCTGGCAGAGATACAACAAAAAAAGAAAACACCAGACCAATATCATTGATGAACATTGATGCAAAAATCCTCAATAAAATACATGCAAAAAATCCAGCAGCACATAAAAATCTAATCCACCACCATCAAGTAGGTTTCATTCTGGGATGGGAGGTTGGTTCAACATACACAAATAAACAGAGGTAATTCATTGCACAAACAGAACTAAAGACAAAAAACACATTATTATCTCAATATATGCAGAAAAGCTTTTGATAAAATTTAACATTCTTTAATATTAAAAAGTCTCAATATACTGGGTATTGAATAAACATACCTCAAAATAATTAGAGCCATCTACGTCAAACCCACAACCAGCATCATACGGAATGGGCAAAAGCTGGAGGCAATCCCTTTGAAAGCCAGCACAAGACATGGATGCCCGTTCTCACCACTTCTATTCAACATAGTATTGGAAGTCTTGGCCAGGACAACAAGCAACTAAAATAAATAAAGCACATCTAAATAGAAAGAGAGGAAGTCAAACTATCTCTGTTTCCTGATGACATGATTCTTTATCAACAAAACCCCATAGTCCCGGCCCAAAAGCTCCTTCAGCTGATAAACAATGTCAGCAAAGTTTCAGAATACAAAATGAATGTACACAAATTATAGAATTCCTATACAGCAAAAACAGCCAAGCCAAGAGCCAAATCAGGAAGGCATTTTCTTTCACAATTGCCAGAAAAACAATCAAACACCTAGGATTAAATCTAACTAGGGAGGTGAAAGACCTCTACAAGGAGAACTACAAAATACTGCTTGAAGAAATCAGAAAAGATACAAACAAATGAAAAAACATCCCATGCTCATGGATAGGAAGAATCAGTATCATTAAAATGGTCATACTGACCAAAGCACTGTACAGATTCAATACTATTTCTATCAAACCACCAATAACATTTCTCAAAGTACTATAGAACACTATTTTAAATATCATATGGAATCAAAAAACAGCCCAAATAGCCAAGGTAATCATAAGCAAAAAAGAAACAAAACAACAACAACAACAATAACAAAAGACAAAGTTGGAGGCATCACATTTTCTGACTTCAACATATACTACAGGACTATAGTAACCAAAATAGCATGGCACTAGTACAAAAATAGACACATAGACCAATGAAACAAAATGGAAAGCCCAGAAATAAGGCTGCACACTTACGATCATCTGATCTTCAGCAAAGCTGGCAAAAACAAACAATGCAGAAAGACTCCCTGTTTAATAAATAATGCAAGGATACCTGGTTAGCAGTATGTGGAAGTTTAAAATTAGACCCCTTCCTTACACCATATCCAAAATTCAACTCAAGATGGACTAAAGACTTAAATCTAAAACCCAAAACTATAAAAACTCTGGAAGATAACTTAGGCAATACCATGTTGGACACAGAAACAGGCAAAGATTTCATGACAAAGACGTCAAAAGTAATAGCAACAAAAGCAAAAGTTGACAAATGGGATCTAATTAAACTTAAGATCTTCTGCAAAGTAAAAGAAACTTTAAACAGAGTAAACAGACAACCTGCAGAATGAGAGAAAATACTTGCAAACTATGCATCCAAAAAAGGTCTAATATTCAGTATCTATAAGGAAATTCAATATTAAGAAGAAAAAACAACTGCATCGAAATGTGGGCAAATGACATAAACAGACTTTTTTCAAAAGAGGACATACATGTGTCCAACAATCATACAAAAAAAGCTCAATATCACTGATCATTAGATAAACGCCAATCAAAACCACAATGAGATACCATCTCATAACAGAATAGCCATTACTAAAGAGTCAAAATTTACAGAGGCTGGTTAGGTTGCAGAAAAAAGGAAACACATACAATGCTGATGGGAGTGTAAATTAGTTCAATCGCAGTGGAAAGCAGTATGACGGTTCTTCATAGTGCTAAATACAGAACTACTATTTGACCCAGCAATCTTATTACTGGTATATACTGAAATGAATATAATTCATTCTATCATAAAGACACATGTGGCACTATTCACAATAGCAAAGACATGGAATCAACTTAAATGCTCATAATGTTAGACTGGATAAATAAAGTATGGTATATATACACCATGGACTACCATGCAGCCATAGAAAAGAATGAGATCAGGTCTTTTGTGGGAACATGGTTGGAGCTGGAGTTTATAATCCTTTGCAAACTAACACAGGAACAGAAAACTAAATACCTCATGTTCTCACTGATAACTGGAACTTAAATGATGAGAACTCATGAACACAAAGTGGAGAACAACACACACCCAGGTCTAGTTGATGGTGAAGGGTCGGAGGAGCAGATAAAACAACTGTTGGGTACCAGACTAACAAAGAAAAAAAAGATAGAAGACACCAATTGCCAAGATCAGAAAGGAAAAAGTTGTTATTGCTACTTATTCCATGCATACTAAAAGGATGCTACCTAAAAAAAATGCAGTATCTACAGACTTACAACTTAAATGAAACAAACCAGTTCCTTGAAAGATGCAAACTGTCAAACTCATACAAAAATAAAATAATTTTAATAGGCATATGTGTATTAGAGAAGTTGGTCAAATAATTTAAAAAACCTTCAAAAAGAAAGCACCAGTGCAGATGAAACCATGCTTTCAAACAACTAAAGGAATAAATCAAAGGATTCCTTGAAAGGATGACCTTTCAAACACTTAAAGGAATAAATAACGCAAATTCTCCACAGTCTCTTGAGGTAGAAAATAGAAACACAGGGAATACTACCTATATTATTCTATGAAGCCAGCACCACTCTAATACCAAATTTCAAAGAGAGACTACAAGAAATGAAAACTACAGACAAATAACTATCATGAGGATAGACACAAAGATCCTCAAAAGTATTAGTAAATTGCTTCCAACGATGTTAGAAAGAATTACACACCAAGACAAATAGGATATTTTCCAGGTATGTAAGAATGCTTTATCACTTCAATGTTAATCATTTAAATTAACAGTGTCAACTGGCTAAAGAAGTAAAATTATATGAGCATATTATTGAGGAATGTCTTTTGATCCAATTCATTACTTATTTACTATGTAAACACTCAACAAACAATAAATAGAGAAAATTTTCTGAAACGATAAATAACATTTGCAAAATATAAATAACATTTACAAAAAATCTACAGGTAATGTCATCATTATAGATAAGACAGCAATTTTAATTATGTTATTCAAAGATCAGGAATAAGGCAAGGTGCAAAGATTTTCATTCCTATTCGACATCGTGCTAGATGTCCTGGCCAGTACATTGAGACAGACTGACAGGAAGGAAGAACAGATAGAAAGAAGAAAGGAAGAAAGGGAGGGAGGGAGAGATGAAGAGAGAGAGAGGGAGACAGAAAGAAAACCTATATAGATTGGAAAAGAAAGTTTCTAATAGCATTAAATGAGCTTATAAAGGAGTCCCCAACCCCGGGCCACAGACTGACACCATACCGAGACCATTATTCTTAGCAACTGAATTTAAATATAAATATGAATGTGAAAATCTATGTATCATAAAATCATATGTGCATAAAATCATTCACATATGATTTTGTGTGAATAAATTATGTTACTGAAATATTTCTAAGCTTGTAAATACTTTTGTTTTTCTTGAGCTACTTTAACATTATTTGAACTTTTTTACTAAGATTATGTTTGCCAGTTTCATGTTCCATTTTCTGTGATTGTAATTTTTTCAAAGTTAATTTAATATATCAATACAGTCTCATAATTTGTTACCTTAATAGATTAACCCATTCTCAACATAAAATACTTACTTGACCTTTCAAAGATTTTGCCTTGGCTTCTACTTTGTCTAATATTTATATTTACACACCTGTTATCTATTTGTTAATACTTGCCTGGTGTATATTTTCTGGTTCTATATTTTTATCATTTCTGGTCATTTTGTTTATTTGATATTCCTTATATATAGCATACGTTGTATATCGATGTGATTTCTTTAGTTACTTTTGTTTTGCTTTAAATTTTTTAAGTCTTAGAATATAATATGAAATACAATCATTTCACACACAATATTTCTAAAAGTATTTTTAATATCTTATTTTTCTTTTTCATATTATCCTTTAACTTCTTACCATGTTTATCTTGGAATTGTTCAAGATGTCTATCTTTTTCTCTCCCTCTTAAAATATGTTTATATCTATTTCTATTCTTTGAGCTATTATACATTTAAAATATATTTAAGCTCATATTTTCTATACATATTTTGAATTAATAACAACACACTATAGCATCCTTTCACTCCATTTCTTCCAGTTCACCACCACTTTCATTGTCATAAACAGTAAGACCTTATTGTTTTTAGTATTTGATATATGATAGAACTGGTATTCTTAACTATCTATCTATTTTTTAATGATATTTGCCTTCTATTACATTTATAAAACACGTTTTCATCTTTTGTTTCAAATGTATATTCCCTTAAACATGTTAAGTTGATTTGGCTTCAAAACAAGAATTCTAAATGCATTATGAACTAGCACTCAAGAATAACAGAAAGTAAATATAAATATATAATTACTTCAATATGTCTGAATCAATTAACAATTATTTGTAGGTTTTCTTCAGTAATGTTTATTAAATTTGTATTTTATCTTTTCTGTTCTGCAGTGATTTATTTGTTTTACTTTTTCAATATTGTTTTTGTTATTGCTGCTGAAATTTTGAGTTTAGAACCAAGTACTAATGGTATCGACTTTCCCCAAATATTGATGTCAGTAACAATCCAATGTGAAAACAAAAACCATGAGACTTATTGTCATTTTAATTTATCTTGCTTTTGTGATATAACATGTAGTAAGTGCATAAAGTATATTAATTGCATAAAATGTATCAATTATGAACACAGAGCTTTATAGATTTCATATATGCAGATATCTGTACAACAATCTGTCAGATTGATACAGAGAGTATATATTCAGAAACCCAGAAGTTTCTCACATGCTCTTTGCTTGACATTCCCTGCAGAGGAAAACATCATTTTGACTTTTGTCAGCATAAATCAGTGTTATTTGTGAACTTATATACAGGTTCAATCATTAAATATATATTGTTTTGTGTCTGGTTTATTTTACTCCATAACATTTCTGTAAGGTTTATCCATGTAGCCATTATTATTATTATTTTTTTTTTTTTGGTTGCTGAGCAGTGTTCTGCTGTACATATTTACTACAATTTTTAATCCATTCTCCTAAGGTAGAGTTGGAGGAAGATCTCCATGTTGATGGGACTCAGATTACTGAGAAAATTCTGCCTAGGTGGCTTGGTATTTCTGAAAGAATATTATGATGCTGAAAGAATGAAGGAAATTTTGGGGTGACAAATACAGGAATCTTAAAAGAAATTGCAGGTCATGTGTCTCTCTACCATCACGATGTCTTTCCAGAACCTCACAGTGGCAAATCCCATGGGAAAGCTGGCTGAAAAAGGAACAATGCCATTTGCAGAGTCCCAGTCCCCAAAATCCCAAAGCACAGTATTAATGGTTGGATTTAAGGTTCAGACTGAAAAGTTTAACAACCAGAACTGATGGCAGTAGCCTGCTTCCTGTCATTGTGGGGGAAAGTTAAGAAGTAGGTTCAATAAGCTTGCTTCACTGATACTCACAGTCCTCAGAAGCTACTTGAATGTCTGCCCTAATGTCTTGTTTGTCATACAGCCTCTTCAGAGAACTAGAGTGCCATACTTCTACCTCCATTTGTTCTTCCTGTATGGATGGGGGTGAAGAAAACTACGTCAAACTGTGCTCTTCAATTTTATTGAGCTACCAAAGTTATATTACAACATTTCCTAGTTAGTTTGAAAATCTGGTTTGGTTTTCACCCTGGGGGCAAATGTCCTTGCTGCATCTTCTCAGGATTGATAGAGGAAAAAGAAAGATTTGGCTGACATACTGTTTACATTTCAGAATTTCCTCTTGCTCTTTTTATTTGATGACTCCTGGATTTAAAACTTTCAGGTGTCATTTCAAAGAAAATCTTTTGGGTTTCATACTAGGCTTTAAGTCGCACGAGTTTCCATTCTTTATGACTTATATATTGGCATGCTCAGTCTCCCTGTAACTATTTTTGTCTTTTCAAAACTTTTATGAAACACATATGCATGTGCACACATGAACACAAACTTATTATATGTATATAATTATATAATTCAGTTTATGCATATAAATGGTATTTTTTATATAATGTTACACAGAAGAACATAGATAAAATATGAATATATAACTTAAAATGTGATTTTATAGATGTATAAAACATATATTCAATAAATGGGGTTTTAGGAAGGAAGGTAGACAGTTGATTTAGATTACCTAGATTCATTTTCACTTTTCCTCCTATTGAAACCACAAATTCTCTTGCAACTACCAAGTTTTTCCAAAATAGAAACTAAACCAATGGACTTTACAATAAAAAGCCTAGGGATAAGATAAAACAAAACTTTTTAAATTATGAAATATTGTCGATTGTATTGGGTAAATTGAGTATTTGATAGAAGTGAAAGCATAAAATAGTGGATTTTTAAATTACACCTGTTTTCAGGTATATTTTAATTGTCTTGGGCTTCTAATGCTTTAGACTCATTTTTTTTATTTTTTTATTTTTTTATTTTTTTATTTTTTGAGACGGAGTCTCGCTCTGTCGCCCGGGCTGGAGTGCAGTGGCCGGATCTCAGCTCACTGCAAGCTCCGCCTCCCGGGTTTACGCCATTCTCCTGCCTCAGCCTCCCAAGTAACTGGGACTACAGGCGCCCGCCATCTCGCCCGGCTAGTTTTTTGTATTTTTTAGTAGAGACGGGGTTTCACCGTGTTCGCCAGGATGGTCTCGATCTTCTGACCTCCCGATCCACCCGTCTCGGCCTCCCAAAGTGCTGGGATTACAGGCTTGAGCCACCGCGCCCGGCCGCTTTAGACTCATTTTTATGCAATAACTTTTCAAAGCTACATCTCATAAAAGAGACTGCTTTCTGTTATACATGGCTTTGGAGGATAGAAAAAGCAACTAAAGAGAGATCAGTGATTGTCTTCATTGAAGGAAAGCCTTGCTAATTTAGGCATAGTTGCACTAAATCAATGGTTCCCAAATTTTGTACATCAGAGTAACCTGAAGGGCTTATTAAGGCACACGTTATTGGGCCCCTATCCTTTTGTTTCCCATTTTATTCTGAGTTCCAGGTGGGGCTGGAAAATTTGCCTTTCTAAAACGTTCCCTAATGATATTGGTGCTCCTGTTCTGGGGACTCTACTTTGAGAAACACTGCTAAAAAAAAAATTGTAAATTATATAATACATCAAATAGAAAGATAAGCCTTATTCAGCACAGAATGTATAATTATTTATAAAATAGTTTATGTACTTTCAGATGTTTTACATATTATGTAATCATACTTAATATTAAACCTCATCTAAATGTACACCTATAGGCCTATTCTCTAACTCTAGAAATGTATCCTTTCAGGAACATTCCCTGATAATATTTTTAAAAACTAATTCTATAGAAAGTTTCTGATGGAAATCTAATGATATAGTGTATAGACTGATGAAAACAACAAAATCCATATATTCTGAAATAGAAAAACATAGTGATGAAAAAAGAACACAAAGGGATTGTTTCATGTATAAAGCTACATCATTTTCTATTAGTTTTTCTCTGACTACAATTATTATTATATATACAGTCCATATAAATACCACTTCCAAAAGTCTGTGAAAGGAGAAGACTTAGGAAGTACATGTAGAATTCAAGCCATCATCTTGAATAGGGTAGCCTTTAATTCAAGATGGTATGAAAAGAAGCAGGCTATTAACAGATTTACAAAAGTTAATAAAGTTTTTTTTTCCATAATGGAGACTTTTTACTTTAAAATCAATGTGGATATTATTTGCTATAACAAAAATGTTCATGATGAATGCTTAGAAATAGTTTAAGATGTACTTGTGAGGCAAATCAAACTAATGCATGACTGTCTTCAAGGACTGCTTTTAAGGCCATACATAACTATGAGAAAGTTTTTGTTCATGCCAGTTGGGGTTTCAATGCTTGAATATCCAATGACTGAGAAAGGGAGAATCCTCAGATACAGCAAGAAAAGACTTATATCAGGTGCAGGAAGGTGGAAAGCAAGGAACTGAGAGAAGAGGAGCTGGAGAACGTGATCAGGTGGCCCTAGATTGGGAATATTGTTGTCTAGGAACGAGTACTGCTTGAGAATTGAATAACTCCTTCCAGTCTTCTATCAAAAAAGGAATCAAAAGAAATTAATTGACAGTGTCATTATTTAACAAAAATGTCACCATGGCAATTCAAGAAGCTCATTTGTGTTCATGTAATCTCAAAAAAAGCACAGAAAGTAGTGAAGCACCTTTCAGTAAAATAAATACATTTTTCTTTGGGTAAGTAAAGAGTATCACCAATAGGCAGTATCTGTTTTCCTTAATTTATCAAATTTTTATCTAGGAAAAAGTGAATGTGACTTTAATAATTTAACCTGGAGGACTGGTGGAAAGCGGGAAATAGCAAAGTGAGGGACACATGAATCACAGCCCACGGCACTGAGGCATAAAACGTCCTCTCCTCATCCTCTGCCTCTCCTCATTCCAACACCTAACCTCTCTAACAAGAAGTGAAAAAAGGTCACGGTAATTAGTTTTAATGGAGGCCACATGAAAAAGAATAAAACTTTATTAAGGAAAAAGGAGAAACAAGACTGCTTAAAGAACATGGTGTCCTCCTATAGAAGAGACTGAATATTTTCAAGGAATGGTAGTAGGACTGGTGGTCTAAGAGAATTGAAGAAAATGCCATCAATTGGGCATAAAAGTCAAGTCAGGAATAGAAGCAAGAAATGTCCACAGAGTATTCTTTATTGTGAAACTCTAAGTATTTAAAAGGGGGTTACTCCCCAGAGATATCTAGGTGAAATTCTCAGATACTTAGATATTAAACTATCATTCCTACAGAGAATTAATTTAATTTCTTTAGATAAAGCCTTGCACAGTTAGTCCTGTGGGCTGAGGGAAAAGGTGGACCAGAGGAGGGGGAGCAAATGCATTCCATTCTCCCAGCTCCAGGGAAGCAAGTTTGATGCCTGTGCATCTATTACCACCGCAGTCTGTGATTACTAATAGCAGCACAACTGAGAAAGGGCCATTGATAATGATCTATTGCCAAGAAGGAATTTTTTTGAGGGCAAATATTCTCGGAAGATAGTAAGAGAAAGTCTCTCGATTGTCACAAAAAGGTAGCCAAGGGTTCCCTTAGAGTAGGGCTTCAGGAAACTCCTGGAAGAAATAAATGAAGTTTTGCAAGATGTGTGTGCATGAGTGTGCATATATATACAGTCCCACATTCTCTCCCAGATCTGGGGCACACATTTTCAAGGATGCGGGCCTAACTAGATATGCACAGAAGTTAGAGCTCTGCAATGTGGAAAAATGAGAGTTAACTTTAACAAGATTTTTAAAAAGTTAAAAAAAAAAAATTCTATTTCTAATGTTTGAAACATTGCTGGGTTTGCAATAAACATAAACAAATCAAAGGCAAAGACCTGAATCATGAGCAATAAGGAAGCACAAAACTAGTGTTGAAGCTACAGATACTTGCTTTGGGATTAAGAGACTAAACTTGTGGCCAGCAACAATGTGTAGCAGCCAGTACTCAGATGCCTACATTAAACTAGGGCCCCCACAGCATGCCACATGGTTGCATCAGTGCCCATTGACTCCTGGACAAAAGCAAACCTAAATTCTTGGGAGAAAGAATCTCTAATTTAGTCTCTTAGTATTATTACAAATTGGTTACAATCTAATATGTTGGACCAGTAAAAAGAGAATAATCAACCATGAAAGAATATGTCTTATTTATTTGTTTGTTTGTTTATTTTACTTTAAGTTATAGGGTACACGTGCACAATGTGCAGGTTTGTTACATATGTATGTATACATGTTCCATGTTATTGCAGCACTATTCACAATAGCAAAGACTTGGAACCAACCCAAATGTCCATCAGTGATAGAAAGAATATGTCTTACAATGAGCTTCAGCAGAAACTATAGCTTTAGATTATATAAATAATACATAAAGAATTATATTACAAGAATATAAAACATCTAAGGCTGACACATTTAAAAATGAAGATGAAGGCCAAGTGCATTGGCTCATGCCTATAATGTATGCACTTTGGGAGGTCGAGGCGGGCAGATCACCTGAAGTCAGGAGTTTGAGACCAGCCTGACCAACACGATGAAACCTGTCTTTACTGAAAATACAAAAATTAGCCGGGGCCGGGCGCGGTGGCTCAAGCCTGTAATCCCAGCACTTTGGGAGGCCGAGGCGGGTGGATCACGAGGTCAGGAGATCGAGACTATCCTGGCTAACATGGTGAAACCCCGTCTCTACTAAAAATACAAAAAACTAGCCGGGCGTGGTGGCGGGCGCCTGTAGTCCCA
Organism: Papio anubis; assembly: GCF_008728515.1. Classification (NCBI taxonomy): domain Eukaryota; kingdom Metazoa; phylum Chordata; class Mammalia; order Primates; family Cercopithecidae; genus Papio; species Papio anubis. Next base: position 73,729,558 of record NC_044978.1, read on the forward strand.
GCTACTTGGGAGGCTGAGGCGGGAGAATGGCGTGAACCTGGGAGGCGGAGCTTGCAGTGAGCCGAGATCACGCCACTGCACTCCAGCCTGGGAGACACAGCGAGACTCCATGTCAAAAAAAAAAAAAAAAAAATTAGCCGGGCGTAGTGGCGGGAGCCTGTAATCCCAGCTACTCGGGAGGCTGAGGCAGAAGAATCACTTGAGCTCAGGAGATGGAGGTGGCAGTGAGTCGAGATCACGCCACTGTATTCCAGCCTGGGCGACAGAGTAAGACTCCATCTAAAAAAAAAAGAAGATGATGATGATGAAGTTAAAATCAGCAAGCAAAAGCAGAATGATTAATTGGAAGGTAGACATAAATAAATACATTGGAATAGAGGACTGAGAGACAGGGTAATGAAAATATGAATGTGAGCTTAGTCATATGAAGGATAGCCAGCAAAATGGGATATAGGATCGTGGAGGAGCATACGCTGCACTTCAAGATTGTTAGCGATGTTTTAATTCTTACATTGATTGAGGGTTCATAAAGGTTCAATTTAGTAGTCTCATAAGGTATTATTCAATCTTTAATAACACAGTATTCTCCCTCTCTCTTTCTCCACCACCGTCCTCTTCATCATTATATTGAAACAAGGAGGTACAGACATGCTTGTTAAAGAATTTTAAGATTTTTTCATCGGTAAATGTGTTCTCAGAATATATTTTAATGACAAAAGAGAACAAGAAATGATCACAAAAAGTTAAGCCAAAAATTGAATTCTGCAGAAGGTGGTTTTGGTCTCTTGGTTTTTTACTGATTTATTTCAAAACTATTTGATACCCACAATAGCTCGTGTTCTGATTACTAGATATACAGGGATAAATGAGACAAATCCCTAGAAGATTACCTTCTAGGTGTGCTGATATCACATATAATGTGCTGTTAGAGAGTGAATTGTAAGTGTTACGGAGATAACTTTATTAATAAAATGTGTCAGGTAATGTGAGACTGTATTAGTCTGTTTGAACTGCTATAACAAAATATCAGAGGCTGAGTGCCTTAAACAACAGAAATGTATTTTTCACAGCTCTAGGGGCTTGGAAGGTGCTAGTGAAGAGGGTTTTATTCTGAGGCATCTTCTCTTAGCTTGTAGATGGTCTTCTCATGCATGTTCTTATGATCTCACTGTATGCTCCCTCTGTATGCGCTTATGTTTGCAGAGGGAGAGAGACCAAGCCCTCCTGTGTCTCCTCTTTTAAGAATGCTAACCTAATCATGAGGAGCCCATACTCATGATCTCATCTAACCCTAATTACCCTCCAAAGACCTATTCTCCAGATACCTTCACATTGAGTGTTACAGCGACACAAACATTCAGTCCATACCAGAGGGACATATCAAGTATTTTGTTTTAGGAAAAATGAATCATATAGTTCTTTCAGGATTCAATAAGATGTCAAATAATATAATTTCTCACCTTGACTCTACCATTGAAAAATTATTATTTTTCTCTAACTAACTTGTAAGATGTAAGATTTCTTCTTTCATTATGTGCGGAATCCTTAGTAGGGCAGAGGATACTGTACTCCTTCTTTGTCCCTGGGGAATATGTTTCAAGACACCCAAGGGATGCCTGAAACCATGAATAGTACTGAACTCTATATATACTGTGTTTGTTCCTATATACACATACCTAACCTATGATAAAGTTTAATTTATAAATTAGGCACACCAAGTGATTAATAATAACTAATAACATAGAACAATTATAACAATATATCAACATAAATATTGTTACACTTTGGAGTCACTATTAAGTAAAATAAGGGTTAATTGAACACCAGCACTATAAGAACCCAACAATAGATGTGATAAGCTAGAGAGCTACAAGTGACTAATAAGAGGGTGGCGTGTATAGTATGGATACAATGGACAAAGGGAGGATTCATGTCTTGGGTGGGTTGGAATGAAACAGCATGAGATTTCATCACGCTACTCATAATGGGGCAATTTAAAACTTACGAATTGTTTAATTTTGGAATTTTCTATTTAGCAGTTTCAGACTGCAGTTGATGCTGGGTAACTGAAATTTTGGAAAGTGAAACCATGGATAAGGGGAGAATACTGTAGTATATTCCATGAATGATATATACACACACACACGTATATGACATACACATACATATGTGTATATATATATTTTTTCTAATTTTCTTTTTTGTTTTTATTTTAAAGTAAGGAGAAAGTTAAAATTTAACTTGACTATATATGATATACCTCATCACACCCATGAGAAGTTATGGTGACATTTAAGATTTGCACTTTTAAGGAAAAAAAAAAAGATTTGCACCCCATTTCCTAGAAATTATTGTCATCAAAAGTTACACAGAAATCAGCGTAAAATAGGCTGAAATCAAATCATAGTATACATTCCCTGCTTTAGAAATTTTATAATACTTAACATACAAATTTTCTTTCATCACAGAAATATGTTTTTGGAGTATGACATTGAAATGAGACAAATATTTGGTTAAGGTAAAGTTATTTGAGCAGACAGATTAGACTTTAGAATTTTCTTGAATTTAAAATTTCATACTTGGTGCTCAAATACCTTGGGTCCAGGCAAGAAAGGATCAATTAGGGTATCTTGCTTCAGAACATGGATCAAACCAATAAAAAAGAGTAGGTACAGGTACAGTCCCACAATCTCACATCAATAGAAGTAAGACAGAGAACAAGATACAAAAAAAATGTAGGTGGAAAGCAACTTGTCAGCCTGTAATCAGATAAGGGGCCAATTCACTCTCCCCTGTCTAGCTAGCTATCAACAGCAGGATTAGTTCTGCCTATCTCTCTATCTATCTATCTATCTATCTATCTATCTATCTATCTATCTATCCTATCTATCACATCTATACCTGTCTGTCTATCTATCTATCCTCTATCCTATCTATCTATCTATCTATCTATCTATCTATCCTCTATCTATCTCTGCCTGGCAAGAATATTCCTCATTAATTTAGGGAATATTTTGCTTGCAGCAGAAAAACAACAGAGGATGGAGAGTGGTTAGCACAGTTTTTCCTAATTTTTGAAATGCATATGTGGTTGTAACATAATCAACCTTAGGACAGCATTTACTTTTATGGTATTAAAAATCAATCAATTAAGAAAATTATTCATAATAATAAAACTAGCTACCATTTATTGGGCACTTAGTATATATTAGACATGGCATCATATTTTTAAATACATTTTAATTGAATTTTCATGAAAACAATGTGTAAATTTTACTTTTTTTATTTTGAAAGCTATGAACTAAAAACACAAGACTTAGAGGATTAAATTATAATGCAACAGATCACATAGTTAATAGGTAGTGCAATTGTGATTCAAATACACATTTTTGTGTAGACATTATTTTTGGTGGCAGTTTTAAATTAACACAAAAACTGAGCAGATAGTTCCAAGGGTTCCTACATACCTCATTGTACCTTCCTGCCCTATGTTTCCTCTATTAACTTCTCACATTAGTGCAGTACATTTGTTATAATTGATGAGACAATACTGATACATTACTAATTAAAATCTGTAGTTTAAGTTTGACTCTTTGTGTTGTACATTCTACAGATTTTGAAAAATGCACAGCATACAATGACACACATCCACCATTGCCATATCACACAGGCAGTTTCACTGCCCTAAAAATCCTCTGGGCTCAACCTATGAATTCCTCCTTCCCCTGGCAGAACCCATGGCAACCCACTTATCTTTTCTGTTTCATGGTTTTCCCTTTTCCAGATGTCAAATAGTTGGAATTACACAGTATGTACTCCTTTCAGATAGGCTTCTTTCACTTAACAATAAGTATTTAACGTTTTTTTCATTTGTTTTCATGGTTTGATAACTCATTCTTTTCTTTTTATCACTAAATGATATTCTGCTGTACACATACATCAATTTGTTTATCTATTAACTTGTTAACGAATATCTTGTTTTCTTCCCCATGTTTAACAATTACAAATAAGACTGCTATAAACACGTGTGGTCAGATTTTTATGTGGACAAAGGTTTTCAATGCATTTAGGTAAATACTGAAGAGAACAATTGCTGGATCAAAGGATAAGAGTATGTATAGTTTCATAAGAAACCACCAAACTGTCTTTCCAAAAGGCTATACCATTTTGCATTCCCACTAGCAACAAATGTGACTTGCTGTTCCTCCACATTCTCACCAGAATTTGGTGTTGTCTGTTTTAAATTTTGATCATTTTAATAAGTGTGTAGTGGTATCTAATTGTGGTCTTAATTTGTAATATCCTAATGGCATATGATATTGAGCATTTTTGCCATCTGTATTTCTTCTTTGGTAAACTGTTTATATATTTCACCCATGTTTTTGAAAATATGTTGCTTGGTTTCTTACTGTTGAGTTTTCAGAGTTATTTGTATAGTTTGGATACCAGTCCTTTATCAGATGTATATTTTGCAAATTCTATTTCCCAATTTACGACTTGTTTTATTATTCTTAACACTTTTTTTGCAGTGCAGAAGTTTTCAATTTCAATGAATTTCAACCTATCAATTTTTTTCTTTCATGAATTATGTTTTGGTATTGTATCAAGAAGTCATTGCCAAACCCAAGGTCACCTAGATTTTCCAAATATGCTTTTATCAATACATCTATAGATTAAAAGCATAAAATATTTCTTTCAAACTTTAACTATTTAAATTTAATTTTTATGTATTATTTATTTTGGTGCTTTTATTATACATCTGTTGACTTAACTGAGAATGCCATGAGGGTATAAAAGTACTGTAGTTGATGTAAGATATTTTTATTAAAATTTTAGGAACATTTCTACCACATATCAGACAGATGTGGTTTATATTGAAGAGACTGAGCAAACACTCAAAAGAATGGAGGAAGATCCAAAAGCAGTATGTTAAGACATCATACATTTCTTTCTCTAGAACTGTGCTTACCCACCTGTATGAATGAGTTCTTTTTCTGGTGTATTTTAACCTGGAATCTATACTGGGAAGAATATTACCTTCTGAAACTTTCCTGGTTTTGTGTAACCTAAGTTAACTGTAAGTACACTTCTGATAAGCACTTCAGTAGTTGATCTCAGCACATATACTGGAGTTTTTAGATATTTAAAACTGCCTGTGATAGTTCTGTGATAAAAGGAAAAATAATTAAAATATCAGTCCATACTATATCTTATACATGCTATAGATATTTTGTCTCCTTCCTCAAAAATAAACAACTAAATTCCAGTCAAAACCATGTTCAGAGAATCAGAAATAAGGCACAGAAATAGAGGTGATTACTCATAAGGAAAAACTGAGATTTTTCTCATAGTGAGTTTGTATTATTCAATTATCAATCTGTTCTGAAGAAAACAAAGAACAGCTGTAGGATAATTACATATTTGAGATTTTGCAATAAAGTTTGAAATGTCCTCTAGGTTTTCATTTGTTTTTATCTGTAAGAAGAAACAGACATATCTAGTGTTCAAGTCCAAAGCACTGTTCAAATATTATATGCTGTACCATTTAGAATTTATGTAACATTTAGAGAATCTTACTGAGCTGGAAAATAGAGATATGCCCTTTTTTGCCAATTTGTTCTTCACTCATTTTCCAGTCTAGTAGCAAAATAACTGTTCAGAGAATGAAAGTCAGTAAAAGTGCTGTAGGCTGTTCATGGTTTCCATTGGGAAGAACTAGTAGAAATAGTTGATAAAATTTATAAAGGTCTGAAGTGAGGGCACTTAGTGTCAGAAATGAAGCATTTTTAAAACTGCTTTTGCAAAGTGACTCTAAATATGCTCTCTCCAGATTGAAAACATGTCAAATGTGTTACTTAAATTGATTGAAAAAGCACAATATTATGCAAATTTTTCTAAATTAAGTTCATGGTTCAGTGATCTAAGTACCCTACCAAAAATTAAAGTATGTTCTCAGGAATATGAAATCTAATTCTGTTTTAAGGAATAACTGGTAGATAAGGCCTTGGACAAATCAAATGATCTTTCTAAGGCCTAAATTTCTTTACAGCTGAATTTCTTTTCAGTTACAACAGTGCTATGACTTAATAAAACAAAATTTAATAAACATTTTACCAGGCAATTCTAAGGAGTAGGAGAGTATATCTTTCTAACAAAAATATCCTATGACCCTTTATTCTCTCCCCAGAATCCACCCTCCCCCTCTACAATCACCTACTGCAGAGGATTGGGGAGTTCTCTTCTCCAGATTCAGAAAATACTTCACTCTTAGTATCAGAACAATGGACTTCAAAACTACATTCTGTGTTGCATGCCACTGAGATATTTTTGCATTGCATAACTTATTTATTTGAAAGAAACTATTGTATTTTGTAAAGCTGGGTTAAATAGCATTTTATTGATGAAAAGAGTTACAAAGCTAGAAAAAAAATGCTTGATTTACACTCATGAGGCAACTCGTATTAAACGATGACCAATAATTTTAGATGTCATGTGTTTAAAACATAGTCTCTAGTCTTCATATTTCTACCCAGTTTTTTTTTTTTTTTTATTTTTTTTTTTTTTTTTTTTACTACACACAGTAGATTTTTTAAATTCAAAGAGTTTGGAGAGTATTAATATTTCTGGTTGTTTTGACTTGTTTACATTTGTTAAGATCTGAAATTTTCTTTGAGCTTATTTATTGTAACATAAGCACAGAGGTTTATATAAAACAGTGATTTCAATGTTAGGACTATTTGGTCATTGATATATACATATATATACATCAAATTTATATATCTGTATAATTTCTGAAAAGAAAAAGAAAAACAAAACAAAACAAACAAAAAATCTTATTGACCTGAAAAGAAACTGAAATACACTGGAATGCATTTTAAATTATCACCAACCAATTAAAATTACTGTTTTCCACCACCTACTATAAGACTCAGGAGGGGTCACACATTGATTTTGGACCTATGTACAGTTTTACTAATAGTATTTAAACGTCATTCTTTGAATTAGCCAAGACTCATTAACAAGCACGTTTTCTTCTATGTAGAGCAATTATATATGATACTATTAGTAGTATCAATTAAGATAGATAAAGTAATAAGCTAATTGAATGCATGAGAAGTCTAATGTCTTTGCCTTCCCCGATAATGGATTGCACGCTATTCTCATGTACAATAAGCCAGACACAGGATCAATAGAATTTTATGCTTAGAAAAACTACTAGCCTGAAGGGTATCAATATCTAATTTAGAACTCATTACTCACATTTTAAGTTAATCAATGGGAAATATGTCATATAATCAAAAAGTTATTTCTGAAAACATGTGCTCATGTCATTTCACTCCAAAATACTGGGAGTTTTAAAGTTTTCATATCCATATATGAGCCGTCTAGCTTATAACTGCAATATAAAATTCAAAAAATTTATCTTGTTTTGTTTTGTCTTTTGCTGTTTATGATATTTTTAAGTTACAGAGGTGGGTTAGTGCAAAAACATTCCAATAGTTGCATAACTCAGTTGCTCCTAATAAAATCTGAGGAAAAATGTGAAGTTATTGAAACTTGCCTGAGCGCTCCCTTGGTGAAAGTTACACTGATTTTGATGGAGAAACTAATCTTTATTTTGCAGAGTTTCTGCGAATGATAGTGTCTCATATCAATCACTACCTTGCATTCAAGTATAAAGCAGCCTTGGGAAAGCTTCTAGCTTCTAGATATTTTCCAATGTTCTTGATAGAAGCAATTCTGTGAAAATGATGGAGGTGGATGACAAGTAGAATTCAAGTGAACCTTACGCAGGTAACACACTCAAATGAAGTTAGAGTATTTTTAAGCAAATGCAAAGTGAATGAGCTTTGTAGCAATATAGATTTTAACCAAAGCTTTGTCAGACTCATAAGCCTTACTTCTTATCTTGCCCTCACAAATAACAGGAGATATCAGAGTAATAGCTTATTGCACAGGAAAGAAAAAAAAGAATTTCTTGTGAGAATATATTTTATTGTGGTAGATATGATTCACAAGCATACAGATTAGTTGTATGAGCCCTTTGGTCTCCAAGCACCGTACTGCTGCTTTCATTCAGTAAACTAAAATTTAAATTAAAATATTTATATTATACTTAAATATGGGGAAATTGGTATGGTAAAATACAATTAGTTGTGAGTATAACTTGTTACAAACTTTCTGGAAAGCAATTTGGTATTATCTACTAAAATGTAAAATTTTAACATATGTTTAACGGTTGACACAGCAACTCTGTTGTGAAGACATTACCTTTTATGAATGTAATCGTAAAAGTTAACCAAGATGTATTATGATTTAGCTCAACTTGAAATAACAAAAATCTGTTTATATCTAAAATGTTAATAAATAAACTTAATAATTGATAATCTAAAGGAGTATACCTAATGAGTTATATCTGCATGTGCTGATATGGAATATTCTTAAGATTTATGGTTACAATTAAAAGCTAAAATATAGAAAAAATATATCTATTTTATAACACAAGGAAAAGTTAATAGGAGAAAATTAGAAACAAACAAACAGATAATAGGAAGATGTGGTTTATCTTTCCAGAGGTAGATGCAGGAGCCATTTAAAAGAGGATAACTTTATGCTAAGGATTATATTGTTTTGTTTTGATTAACTTTTTAATCACATGTATATGCAACTTTTATTTTTTAATAATATTCAAACAATATTTCCATGGGATGATAGGTGGGTATGCCTAAGAGAAATAGAAAAGCAATAACTAGTATAAATATACATATTCATAAAACACATTAAGATCTATGTTCATTCTCATATGAAGTTATACAATATATTTTCCTCTATTTAGTATGTTTTGTGTAGCAATGCTATGGTTAATTAGGCAAGCATAGTTGTCAACATCATTCTTTCCTGGATTAGATAATTTTTGTCCTGAGATAGATATTTGACCATTGTAACTTTGAAATCAGAATATAAATTATTGTTTATCAAAAGCCATATAATACCTATTATGATTATTTTGTAAGCAATTTTTAAAAAGATGAAAATATAATGTTAAATATTAATTAATTTATATTTTGGACCACTATGAACTTATAAAATATATAGTATAATGGAACGGATTTAAATAAATATATATTAAATACATATATATATAATATATGTTGAAATTATTTGAAAATTAATAATAGTTTTAAGTCCATGGAAATACACTAAATAAAATGATGATATTACAATTAAGAAAAAGTATTGTTAAGCTTCTATTGAACTATTGGTCAGACACTGAGCTAAGCACTTTAAACACAGTGTTATGTAGAATTAAATCATGAAGCATCATCAAAGCAACCTGAAAGAAAGAACAACTTGAACTTTAAGGATAAGATATGTCAAAATTAAAACACTCATGAAACTTTACGGAATCAGTGTTCTTTTCAATAATGGCATGTTCTGCCTCTGTTAGGACTAGAATATGTTCTCTGGGGTTCTTATGGTACATGAGAAAGTAGCATAGAGAATACTGGCTTTGAAGAATGACTGTCCAGAATCCTGAATCAACTCTACAAGTCACAGCACACTTCAGGCTGTGTTACACACAGTAAAATCTTTAAATAGATATTGAAAGTCATCTTACCATCCTAATGTGGAAGACATTGCAATGTTTTCATAATTTACTGTTTTTACTTTTTTTGTCACCCCATCATTTATCACATCCTAACAAATAAAACTTTACTTGTGTCATGGGATCCTTGGGGGGTCACTTCACCAGCAGGAAATCTCTGTGGCCAGTGGCACATTTGCCCAAGTTTTACCCGGGCCCACTGGGCTCATTCCACCCACTTGGCCTGGCAAACTGTGCTCAGCTTCCACTATCAGCCAGGATCTGACACCTGCCATGGGTGAGCAGGCATGCAGCAGCATCGGGTGCATGAGCGAGTGAACCTAGGGTCCAGCCACTACACACAGCCCAGCATGACAGCTGTGGAGGTAGGCAGCTCCAGGTGCCAGCAAAGGCATTGGCTCTCTGCAAGGCTGCAGCCAGACTAGAAATATTTCAAGTGGGTTCCACTGAGGACTCTGGGGGATGCAGTGGGACCTGGAAGCTTGGAGATGCCAGGAACTGCAGTGCCCCAAAGAGTGTGTCACAGCCCTGGCTCAAGAAGTTCCCAGGTCCGGGATCTTCAAAGGGTCACAGCTCTTCTCTCCTTCTCTTCACCAGCAACATGACTAGTGGGGGCGTGTGTTTCAGCCCTGTTTGTGTTACAGCTCTTTCACTTCCACTATTTGGCAGGTCTTGCCCCACGTCCAGGAAGAGTGAGGTACCTGGACAACTGGAGGGTGAGCAAGGAGAAGAAGTGCTTTATTGAGCAATAGTACAGCTCTCAGGAGACCCCAAAATAGGTAGCTCCTTTCTGCAGGCAGGTTTTCCTGATGAGTGCAGCTCTCAGCGAAGAGGAGACCTGGAGTGTGTAGTTCCTACTCACAGGCAGGTCATCCTGTCATCTGAAGAAGTCTGGCTGAGCCTGGGGTTTTTATGAGCTTCAGAGGGGAGGGAGTGCATGCTGATTGGTCCATGGTAGGCCATAGGTGGACCAGGAAAAGCACCATAAGTTCTTACTCCATTCAGGGAACTGGCAACTTGGCTCCTGCTTCAGGTCATCCCTGACTTGAAGGTGGGACTTCACGAGGCACCCGCCTCTTTCTGCCCAGAAGCCTGTCTGCCTCCTACTGCCATCAACCATGGCTCCCATGGCCCCCAAGCTGTTCATGCCAAGGGCAACTGCAGGCCCACACCAATCTGCCCTCAGCCCATTGTTGGCCTCCTTCCCATGCTCATTAGTGCCCAAAGTCTGGAGGTGGACAAGGCAGCAGGAAGCTGATGTGTCAGTGCTGCCCTGAGCCCAGGTACACCCTGCTGGTCACTTCAAAATCAGAGCAGGGTCCTGGAGCAAGGAGAGGCCAGGTGGCAGGAGCAGGCTCTTCCAAGCCTGTAGAGGAAGTGGGGCTTCCTGGGCCCCCAAGAGTGCAGGGATTCCAGGGTCCACAGCAGTGGCTGGGCAGCTGCCACTGTGCCTGGGAGGGTGGGACTCCAGGTTCTCCAATCCAGAAACGCATGGGTTTCCCACCTGTTCCCAGCTCCCACTGGCTCTGTGGAGTGAGCAACCCTAGCCACATCTCCCCTGCTGCAGCCAGTAACTTGGCAGTGACCACTGCAGATGGGCTGCCACTGCTATCAGTTGGTGATTGAGCTTTGTCTTTTCTCATATTTTCAAATACAATATTGTCATTTTCTGGACTAAGATACATGTTTATAAAATTCTATTAACTCTGTTGATCTACTTGTTTTGTCAAATTGATGATGTAAGGCTTAAATAGGTATTTTAATTTGATAGAAATATTGATAGAATATTTAATGGAAATTATATTTTGGAGAAAATGCTTTATGGCAGAAATCCCAGCCACAGGGCAATGTACAGAATAATGATACAGGAGCAATTTGCTTCCCAAGTTTGTTTTCTATCTACATTTCTTTATTTGTTTTAAAACTTCATTTTTAATTTAATGATGAACATTAGTTAAACCATATTTAATGCTAAAATTTAACAAAAATATAGTTGGTTTAATTCTACATATATTTTTATTATATATAATTCTGATATATATTAGACTTTTATTATACAAAATTCCTACATATATATACTACTATATTTATTATAGAATTAAACCCTCTACTTGCTATTGTCTGCTGGTTCAACTGTCTTTTATATGAAGTAACCAAGGGTATTGGGGGACTTAATTCCAGGAATTTTAGAATCTTCTCAAAATTCAGAATTATCTTGCAAGAGAAACCCATGTCAATAGCTAATATCAGATTTTATATTGTAAATTATGTACTTAGGAAAATTTGATATTTGTAAAATATAATCTCATACTCACAAATATTTTGAACTTTCATATTAAATAGGCATTAATCCAAACATGTAATGATCACTTCAACCTAAGTAGAAGGCAAATGAATATGTCCAGGTAAAGTTCTAGTTAAAGTTTATTATATAAAGATAATAGAAAATAAATGTGCACTCGTAATGATTTGATTTTTGTATAATTATTTTATCCCCAATGGGTCTATTATCTAATATGGATTAGACAGCATATTTACTTGGTTTGTAGAACACACACAAAAAAAGACATGCATTTTTCTCTAGCCGTGTATCAAACAGATATTACAAGTGCTAGAAAGAAGCAAAGAAATGCCAGACTATTTTTAACAATTCAGAAAACATTTGGATGAAATTTGGAAGTTACTTATTTGGGACCCAAATTTTTCTCATCATTTTGGTAGGGGTATTAGACAAAATAATTTTCAAGGTCATTTTCTACTGTAAGATTCATAATTCAAATCCTTAAAGCTAAATACATAAAGTGATCATTGGCCAACCTTTCCATTATGATTAGTCATATATTTGTTTGAAATAATTTTGCCCATTGGAAAGACAATTTTAATATTAAGAAAAATACTTGATCACTACATTATATATATAACAAAACATGCTTCTATCCCATAAATTTATATAAATAAAAAAAGAAACATAGTATCAATTAAGAAACACATATAATTTTTCAGCTCAGTATACAGTAGGGATTAAAAGGGGATCTATTGGGCTAGATTTCTGGGATTCACACTCTTGCTCTATCAATTATTAGTTATGTGGTTTACTAAAGTATGTTACTTAACATCTCTTAGAAATTGAGTTATCAGAAACTAAGATATACTAAGGATGTAAAACCTCAATAATATATTTGGGATTACTAAATACATGTACTGAGTCACAAGTGGTCCATATTCATTCAACCAAGAATGTCCCTAGAATTATTGGTCTTGATAACTAAGTATTTTGAGATATTTGCTAAACATTTTTAATAACTTATTAATTCTAGTGTTTAAGAAAATTATTGTGAGTTAAATTCACATTAATGTGAATTAGAATTCCTGAAAAGAATAGGCACAATTATATTCACATTAACATTATGACTTAGAACAAAAATATTGAAAAAAAACCTTTATTTTAACCTTTATATTTCAATGAAAGGTATATATTCAATGTGTTACATTTTAAAATTTGCCAATAAAAAAGAATCTTATTAATACATTGGCTTGGGTTCCTTGGGCCCTAAGAAACACCACTCTGTGTGTCTGCACTGAATACAAATGTATACCTGAGTCCGAAGTATACAAGTAATATGTAGTTACCACATAGAGGCTTTCAACACTGTATAATTCAACACTGTATAATTTCACTTGGAATTTTTCAATAAGTATATATACTAATAAACCACAGCATTTAATCAACTAAGTGTTACAGGTGATCTGAAAAGGCATGTTAATGCAAATTAGGTCATTGGAGGAGTTTTCTTCAGATAAGGGATTCAGATCCAGGACTTAAAGAAGTAGTGGAAGTAAAATGATGGGGAAGGAACTGGAAATGAAATGAGGACCTTACAGACTCAGCAATGATACTGATTTATAGAAGAACATATTTGAAAGATAAATGAATAGCTTGGTCAGACCGAAGATATGTCATACAGCGAGATAGATTGTGCAGAAATGCGAAAGGAAATGGGTGTGATTTTATCATACCAGAAGCAAAGAATTTTTAATTCTTTTTCAAGACTGATTCAACAATAAATCTAATGTAATTCTTCAAAATAATTTGTAAACAAAAGGTTGGCCATTTATATTCATTCATTGGCAAATATTTCTTTAATGGGAGTCACAATCTTCTTAAAATGAACCAATATTCATTCAATACATATTTAATGTAAATCTCAAGTATTTTCTGTATGTATATACCATGTATACACAATGTATATCATATGTAAGCCCATTATGTATATGTTTGTAATGATATATTCAAACATTTATACATGTATGTTTGTGTATAAATATATCTTTATGCATTTATACATTACATCACAAATATCAAATTTAATTAACAATTTAACAAGTGATAATATACAGCCACTATATATAGGGGCTATATATATACATATGTATGTGTGTGTATACATGTATACACTAGGGATCACACATTATGCATCTTTTAAATTGTTAACTAAAGTTTGTATTAAAAGCACCTCTTTCTAAATTATTGCTTTTGCTTTATCAATGAAATTACTTAGACTATTACTATAGATTTTTTATTATGTTTATCCATTTGTCAACTTCTGAAAATTCTAATTTTTCACTTTTTGTATTTTGAAATGATACCATCAGGAACATACCAATATATGATCACTATAGCATTTTGAGGGGCTTCTTTTTAATTATTGTATTATATTCCTTTTTAAAACTTCTAATTATTCATTTTTACCTTAAAATCTTTTTCATTTGTGCCAATATTGTTACCAAAGTTTTTCAAAAATTGGCTGTTGATGTTATTTTTGGTGAATATTTTTCTAGTTAGATAATTTTTTCTTTAGCCTTATGTTGAAAACTTTCACTGAAGTGCCAGTTAGCATTTCAAATCATCTTCTCAGTCATCTTGAGAAATTTCACGATCTTAAAATTTCATTTGGATACACTGTCCATTTACTTTTGTCATTATCTTTTAATATTTCATCTTGATCATTTGTGTTAGTCATATTCCTTTAAAAATATGTAGGCAAATTATATCAATAGGCAATTACGTTTCTCAACTTCAACAAATTATGAGGTCACAGTGTTTCTTGTATATTATGTATTCTCTCTGTGTTCAAAGTTTTATTTAGTAATAACACCGTTTAATATAAATTTTAATAAAAATCTGGGATTTATAATCATTGTTGGTGTTTAGTATGTCTGAAGGTATCTTTATTTTGCCCCTATGTTGAACATTAATTTGGCTGTGTGTAAGAATTCCACAACCCTTTGAAGATACTACTATCATGTCTTTTATCTACCTCAATGGCTGCTGAGAAGGAATCATTATTCCTTCATTATTTGTATATAATCTGTTCTTTTTGGACAGCTTTTAAATTGTTTTCTTTATCTTGGACATTCTGTAGTTTTAATAAAATTTGTTTGGCATGACATTTATTATTTTTTATCTGGCTCAACCTGAGACTGATTTCTTGATTTGATTCTAGAAAATTCTTTGCAAGTATATTTTCAGGTATTGCTGTTATCCCATCTCCTACAGTTTATTCATTTGAAACTTCCAATTAAAGAATATTGAATTAATCAACTTCGTGCCTTTTATGTGGATGCTCATATTTTTATATACATGCATCTGGCTGAGCTTCTTCTAACTGATTATTTTGTTGTTTTATGTGTAAAGTATAGAGTTCATTTTATCTCTTGCATTTTTTATATTATGACTCTACACTTTATTTCCAAAGCCAGTATCACCTCTTTTTCACACATGTATCAGATATTATTTGATTTCTCCTTGTTTTTATTTACGATCTTTTAAAAAATACACGCTATGCTTTTAAATTTTATAATAATGGAACATTTCCCGTATGTTTATTATAAAATCTTCGAAGGAATATAATTTAGAAATTTTGTTTGAAAATATGGTATCTCTGATTTTTTAATTTGTTGGCTACCATTGATTTCTGTATTTTAATATTTTGCAATGCAAACCTTGTTGTGTTTTTTAAAACTCTTTATTTTTACTCTACTCATCTTTTTCTCTTTAGCATTTGTAGGTGTAAAATATGACAGGCTCTATCTCACACAGAAGTTCAATTGGTCCGTAGAAGCCAGACTGTTGTTTTTTCCATGACTTTTTTAGATTCCAATGAGCAGTTCAACAGTCTTTTTAAGGCTCTCTCTAATGAGTTCAGAAGACCGTTGTCTTTAAGCAGTGAGTCATCTAATGGCTCCCAGTTCTGTGCCAGTACACTTTGTCTCCTTTTCTACAAACATTTTAAACATATTTTATAACCTCTGCCTGTTTCAGGATCTAAATTGAGCAAGCCCATGGCTTCAGACTTTGTTTTCTGTTTATTTATCTGTTTCTATTCTACTAAGATACAGGTATTTTGTTTGAGAATGGATTTTTTTTTAACCTTCACTTTTGCCGTTTTGAATGAACAGAGAGTTTTCAAGTGTGAATTTAACTGTACTCCATAGATCTAGAAGAAGTCATTTTATTGCTAAAAATAATAGTCTACAAATAATTGCTTCCTTTTGAACTCTGGCTTTCTGTGCATACGATTCTCTCTATTTTCCATACTGATTAATACGTTACAATTATTTTTGCTTGTTTCTATCTTCCCCATTCTTTATGTCAAAATGCCCCATTTAGACAGTAGATTTATTATCTTTATTTTTCTTAACCCCTGTCCTTATCATTTTTTCCAATCATAAGGCTATAATTTATATAAATATATAAATGTCACCCATATATTAACTATAACTCAAACATTTCCTCTGCATTCTAGAATTGCATAAGCCATTATCTACTCAATATATCCAGTGGAATATCGAATATGCATCATAAACTTAACATGCACAAAAACAAGCTTCTGAACATTTTGCAAAACTATTTCCTTCAATACCTTCATAAAGCCTTAAAAATTGCCTCTCATAAGCATTGTCTCAAGAAGTTCATGGAAATCTTGCTATATAAGAATAAGGTGCACAAAGGCAAGGAGAGTTGAGTTAGGATAAGTAGAATACTACATATGAGAATGTAAAAAGAAAACATTCTGAATTCCCTGGATCATGGTTCAGATAAATTTCACAATGTCAATTATGTAGCACAAACAGAAAACTAGTAAAGGCCAAAGCAGGACGTTTAACATCTAATACTTTTCACCAAAAACAAACAAACTAACTAAAAATTATGGTGTTTTCATTACCATAGCTCTGTAGCATAATTTGAAGTCAGATAATGTGATCTGCCCACTTTTGTTCTTTTGCTCAGGATAGCTTTGACTAATCTGGTTCTTTTGTGGTTCCACATAAATTTTAGAATGTTTTTTTTATTTATGTGAAGAATGTCATTGGTATTTTCATAGAGATTGTATTGAATCTGAAATATATTTCCATATTTCAGTGTCTTCTTCAATTTCTTTTATCAGTGCTTTAGAGTTTTCACTGTAGCAATCTTTCACTTCTGGTTAATTCCTAGGTACTTAATTCTATTTTTAGCTATTGTAAATGGGATTATTTTATTATTTCTTTTTCAGATTGTTCAATGTTGGAATACAGAAATGTTACTGATTTTTGTGTGCTGATTTTGTATCCTGCACATTTACTGAATTTGTCGGTTCTGGTATTTATTTATTTATTTATTTTTAGTGGAGTCTTGATGTTTTTCTAAATATAAGATTATATCATCTGCCAAGAAGGATAAATCGACTTCTTTCTTTCCAGTTTGGATGCCCTTTATTTCTTTATCTTGTCTAATTGCTCTAACTAGGATGTTGAGTACTATATTCTATAACAACGGTGAAAGTGAGCATCCTTGTTTTTGTTTTGTGATTATAAAGACAATGATAGTTTTACTCAGAATGCCAGCGTGTGAACTGTTTTTAATTTGTGAAGATATATACATTTTAAGCCAGAATGTAAATTGCCTATGTCAATGAATATACTGTTGTGCTCTGTTGACTATATATAAAATACTATGTATAAATATACAACATAATATATATGTGTTTACTTATAGAACATGTATATTTTTATTTTTGGAGAGGGATATCAAATCTGTCTTAATATAGGAAACAATGCATTGGTTGATTATATATTTTTCTTTGCCTTTAAATATACCATACATGTTATTCTTTATATGCATTTATATTTTTACTGCCTCTATCTCTTTAGAAACCCTATCTTCTTAAAAAAATTCCTACAATTAACAATCTCCACCAGTATATCTTTAAATTATATCTTTGTCCATTTTGTGCTGCTACAATAGACTACCACAGACTGAGTAATTTATAACGAACAGAAATTTATTTTCTCGCAGTTATAGGTATTGGAGAGTCTGAGACCAGAATCCAGTAAGGTCCTTCTTGCTGTGTAATCAAATGGCAGAAGACGACAAAGCAAAGAGAGGGCCACAGGGGACCTTTACTATTATAAAGGCACCAGTTCCATCCACGAGGGTGGATGGCTCATAACCTAATCACCTCTTAATGATTACAATGAGAATTTAATTTCCACATGCGTTTTTATGGGGACAGATATTTAAACCATAGGAAATGATTATCTATTCTTTATTCCCCCTGGTATTTTTTCATTCCTTTGGCTCTGCAGATTCAGTTCTCTCTTGGGTTTAAAAATATTGTTTTACATTTCTTCTCACATTCTCAGATTTTAAATAAGATATCTTATTCTCAGAAAATATTTTCTCATCCATCCTGCAAGTTGCTTTCATTCAAGCCCATACCTCTAGCCTCATTCTGTAACTCTCTATCTCAATCAGCTTCTGATTGTTTCTTTCATAGAACTGCCATGGATATGTTTACTGGTAATCATCATCCATTTCTAGCTAATGTAGGCTGATTCTGCAGACAGCAGCAGAGATGGTGCCTCTTGGCTATAGCAGGTCTCTTGATTGTGGGAGATGCTCATTGTGGTATCCTGTGGAGCCAGCAGCTGTAGAGGCAGTTTGCTGTGTGGTTTCCTAATCCTAGAAAAGACAATGTATTTGTTTTTTTAGGGCTACCTAAACAAATTACCATAAATTTGATAGCTTAAAACAACAGAAGTTTATTCTCACAGTTCTGAAAGCCAGATCTCCAAAATTAAGTAGAGGCAAGACTATTATTACTCCAAAGATTCCAGGGGATAATCTGTTCCCTGCATCTTCCAGCTTCTGGTGACTGGCAGCATTTCTTGTGGTTTCACCACTCCAATCTCTGTCTGAGTCTTCAGGCAACCTTCTCTTCTGTGTCTTCTGGGTTTAGAGTTCATCCACATAATTCAAGATAATCTCCTTTGAAGATCTTTAAATTAACAACATAAACAAACACTTTTTCTCAAAATTGTGTTCACAATTTTCAGGATATAGAGACCTCCTTTTGGAGGCCACTATTCAATCCACTAAGGCACTAAGGCAGTATTCCCCTTGGGTTCTCAGCTTGGCAGTATAAATTAGAGAATCTTTCCTAAAATTAAATTTGGAGTTGCTTTCTTTAGGCCTTGCAATGATTCTTCAACCTCTTATTAATCCATGATAAACTATTTTCTGATTAAATTAGATAGAAACTCTGACAAAAATAGCACTTTTCTAAATTTATATTTATTTCATTAGAGTAGTAATAATTGTTATTATTACTGTATGCCCCACAAATATATGTTTCTGAAAGATTAGAGCTATTCTTGTTTAGTTTACTGATGTATCTATAGTGATCAGTATAGGGCCTGGTAAAAAATAATTAAAGG
This sequence comes from Papio anubis, assembly GCF_008728515.1. Classification (NCBI taxonomy): domain Eukaryota; kingdom Metazoa; phylum Chordata; class Mammalia; order Primates; family Cercopithecidae; genus Papio; species Papio anubis. The sequence goes on from NC_044978.1 coordinate 73,748,924, forward strand.
CCCCATCAACAAATGAACATCGGTGACCTGTGTATTATCTTGAATTTTCATTTTCTATATTCCATTTCCACTATAATTTCTGTGGCCTTTTTCTTCCTTTTGTCATATTTCATAACATATTGAGAATTGTTCTATTTTGTTCTTTAATTGGCATATGTAAGATCTTAATTCATAAATTTATTTTTAATAATAGGTTTCAATTTTTTTCTTGTATTTTTAGATTTATTGCTATGTATTCTAGCCCATTCTAACATTTAATTTTTTCTCTATGTCTCATTAAGTTATCTTTTTAAATCTCTTAATGAACATTGCACTCTGCATCTATTAATTCAGAGTCCATGTTTTCCTGTAATTCACTAACACTATAGTGAAGATTTTTTTTTAAATTTACCTTAGTTTACCATGGCAAATACTTTTACTCTTCTACTTCTTCTGCACTTTTGCATTGCCATCTTATATTTTGTGTTTTGCAATTTTTAGAGGCCCCAGAAGAATTATGTGCTCAACACAAATTAGGACTTTATGAAATTTATATTGAATAAATTGACTTTTTAAAAAATAAGGAATGAATGTTGAGTGAATTTGCCTTCTTTACATTCACTGGCCCTTTGATTCTTTTTGAAACTATTCTCTAAATTCTCAAGGTAAAGGGCTAGTGTATCTGCATAATTCCTAAACCAATTTCTTATGGCCTCAGAACTGAGATAAGATCCAATGCCTCCACATTAGTCATCTTATGAATAAAAAATTATCCATGGGCAGGAATGCCTGGAGGCTTCCTAGTGGTGAAGCAACAGGTGATTGGCCTGTTCCTGAATGCTCCAAATTCTAGGACTTTTTCTGCAGCAATAGCAGCCATGCTGCCCATGTTCCCAACTGTACTGGTCCTGGGTGACTAGGGTCACCAGGATTAGGCCAACCCTTCTGAAACAACTTGTTTCCCTGGTTTGTGTACAGTTTTAAAAAAATATTATAGAGATAACATGAATAGAAATAGCTGACTAGTTGCAGACAAGTGGAACAGCTCCCATGGAGGGACTGAGATGACTGGTATGCTTTTAACAGATCTTCAGAGGGAAGGTGCTGAGAGTGGACAAAGAAGACAAAGTGGACGAGAAGACAAAGAAGCTGGGCTGCAGGGAGAGAAAGCTGGGAACCCTGCATGGGCTATTGCATGCTAGGACTCTTTTTTGAAGCATAATATCTCTGGGAGAACTGGTGAGTTGAGCTGAAAAAGAACAACCTGCTCTCCCCACAGTACTCTGGAACCCCAGCCTGAAGTGACCACTCAAACACTACAGGCACTTGATGTGGCAGGGAGAGCTGCTTAGAGAAGTGGTAGGGCAGGAACCCAGCTGATGTGCAGCCCAGGAGATTTGGTGAAAGAGTGTCTGCAATGGAGCATGGCCAGGGATGGGCATCTCCCTAGGCTCAACTTGTTCCCGTAAGAGACGTTGGCCCTAGGGGAACTGTCAGATCTAATCTCTACAGGGTGGTCTTGTACATCAGTTGGCGTTGGTCTGACCTGAGAACTCTTTGGTCTGTTTACCAATCCTGGGGCGCCAGCCTGACCATGCCTGCTTACAAGGCAGTCTGAGGTGCCCTGGAGCCCACACCACAGCTTCCATGCCTGGGGGACCTTGGCTAATCAGTGGAGAGCTCCAGCAAGGCAGACCATATGGCTGCATGCCAGCCCCATACTGCAGCCTCTCTGGAGCCCAGAGCAACCCCTTACATCACTTTGCCAGTGAGTATCTGCATAGGCAGGTTTTGCTTTACTTGCTCCTCCAGGACATGGGAATTCAGTATGCTCTTCATCCCCCACCAACTGGCATTGCAGGCAGAGTCTTTGGTGGGCACAGAGCCAGCAAGTCCCACCCCCACTGGTGGTCCACCCTTGGGCTAAGGCTGTGCAGGGAACAGGGAATCCTCCCATACCTTGAATAATCACTCCTGCTTTTGGGAAACAGAGAAGGCACCCAGGTCTACACTGGCCAGCACCCCACCGCAAGCCAATACCACCTGCATTGCAACAGATCTCAGTCTCTAGCAGGGGCACCCCCCTCCCCACTTCCAGCTGCCACTGTGCTGAATACCACAGGGAAGCAGGCACCTCTTCATCCACTAACACTCGAATGCAGCTGCCATAACTTGGCTCCCCAGCACAGCGGACTTCAAACATCAGGGAGCCAGATAATCAATTCAGGTCCCAATACAAGTTCCACAGATGTAGAGCCACAGTTAGAGAGTTTGGAGCTGAGAGTTGGACCCCTAAAATCTCCCAGAAATAAAGCCAGTTAGCTGAATCTACCCTATACTACAATTAAACTCTCAAGGTTATCAAATACGATAAAGGAAATAAAAACCTATTCAAAGGTCAGCAACCTAAAAGATTGAAGGTAGATAAGCCCACAAAAATAAGAAAAATTCATCACAAGAATGCTAAAAACTGAAAAAGTCAGAGTGCCTTTTTTCTTCTATATGATTGCATTATATCTATAGCAAGTGTTTGGAACCAAGCTGAGGCTGAAATAGCTAAAATGACAGAAATAGAATTCAGAATATGGATAGCAATGAGGCTCATCGAGCTACAGCAGTATGTTGTAACCCAATACAAGGAAGCTAAAAATCATGATACAAAAAAACGTCAGGAGCTGAGAAACAGTACAAAGAAGAATGTAACTGATCGGATAGAGGCGAAAAACACACTGAGAGGATTTAATAGTGCAATCACAAGTATTAATAGCAAAATAGACCAAGTGGAGGAAAGAATCTCAGAGCTTGAAGACTGGCTTTCTGAAATTTGTCAGGAAAGAATGAATAGAAATGAATCAAACCTCTGAGAATATATGATTATGTAAATAGATAAAATATAAATGCTGATTGCTTTCCCTGAAAGAGATGGGAAAAATGGAACCAATCTGAAAAACATATTTCAGGATATTATTTATGAGACTTCCAAAACTTAGGCCAACATACAAATTCAGGAAATACAGAGAACCCCAGTAAGATAACTCACAAGAATATCGTCCACAAGCCACATAATTATCAGATTCTCCCATATAAAATTGAAAGAAAGATAATGCTAAAGGCAGCTAGAGAGAAAGGTCAGATTACTTACAAACGGAAGCCTATTAGGCTAACAGTGGAACTCTCAGATGAAACCCTACAGGCCAGAAGAGATTGAGGGTCAATATTCAACATTCTTAAAGAAAAAAAAATTCCAACCCAGAATTTCATATCCAGCCAAACTAAGCTTCATAAGCAAAGGGGAAATAAGGTTATTTTCCAACAAGCAAGTGCTGAAGGAATTTGTAATCACCAGACCTGCCCTACAAGAGCTCCTTTAAGAAGCACTAAATATGTAAGAGAAAGATTGTTATCAACAATTACAAAAGCTCACTGAAGTACAGAGACCAGTGACACTATAAAATAACCACATAAACAGGTCTGCAAAATAGCCAGGCAGTATCATGATGACAGAATTAAATCCACATATATCAATACTAACCATAAATGTAAATGGGTTAAATATCAAATTAAAATACACACAGTGGCAAGCTGTATAAAGAACCCAAACCCAGTGGGATGCTGTCTGCAAGAGACCATTCTCACATGTAATGACACACATAGGCTTGAAATAAAGAAACAGAGAAAAATCTACCAAGAAAATGCAAAACAGAAAAAAGCAGGGTTTTCAATCCAATTTTCTGACCAAAACAGACTTTAAACAATAATGATAAAAAAGGACAAAAAAAACCAATTATATAATGATAAAGGGTCCAACTCAATAAAAAATTGAACTATCCTACATATATATGCACCCAAGAAAAGAGCACCCAGATTTATAAAGAAGTTCTTAGAGACCTTCACAGAGAAATACACTCCCACAAAATAATAGTGAAAGACATTAATACCCCACTGACAATATTAGACAGATCATCAAGAGAGATAATTAACAAAGGTATTCCGTACCTGAACTCAGCACTGTATCAAATGAACCTGATAAACATCTACAGAACTCTTCAATGAAAAGAACAGAATATACATTTTTCTCATTACCACATGACATATACTCTAAAATCAATCACATAATTGGAATTAAAACACTTCTCAGCAAATGCAAAAGAAAATAATAACAACCAGTCTCTAAGACCACAGTGCAATGAGATTAGAATTTAGGATTAAGAAATTCACTCTAAACCACACAACTACAGGGAAACTGAACAACCTGCTCATGAATGACTACTGGGTAAATAAATAAATAAAGGGAGAAATAATTAAGTTCTTTGAAATCAATGAGAACAAAGATACAAGATACCAGAATCTCTGGGCCACCATTAAAGCAGTGTTTAGAGGGAAATTTATAGCACTAAATACCCACAAGAGAAAGCAGGAAAGATCTAAAATCAACAGCCTAACATCACAATTAAAAGGACTAGAGAAGAAAGAGCAAACAGATTTGAAAGCTAACAGAAGACAAGAAACAACTAAGATCAGAGCAGGACTGAAGGAGATACAGACATGAAAAATTCTTTAAAAAATTAATGAATATCCCTGATGAACATCAGTGCTAAAATACTCAATAAAATACAGGCAAACAGAATCCAGCAGCACATCAGAAAGCTTATCCATCATGAAAAACTCAACTTCATCCCTGGGATGCAAGGCTGATTCAACATAAAACAACTTAGTAAACATAATCCATCATATAAACAGAACCAATGACAAAAACCACATGATTATCTCCATAGATGCAGAGAAGGTGTTGATAAAATTCAACACCCCTTCATGCTAGAAACACTCAATAAACTACATATTGATATAACATACCTCAAAACAGTAAGAGCTATTTATGACAAACCCACAACCAATGTAATACTGAATGGGCAGAATCTGGAAGCATTCCCTTTGAAAATTTGCACAAGACAAGGATGATTTCTCTCACCATTCCTATTCAACATAGTATTGAAAGTTCTGGCCAGGGCAATCAGGCAAGAGAAGGAAATAAAGGGTATTCAAATAGGAAGAGAAGAAGTCAAATTGTCTCTGTTTGCAGATGACATGATTGTATATTTTCAAAACCCCATTGTTTCAGCTTAAAAACTCCTTAAATTGATAAGCAACTTAAGCAAGGTCTCAGGATACAAAATCAATGTGCAAAAATCACAAGCATTCCTATACACCAAGAACAGACAAACAGAGAGCCAAATCATTTTCACATTCACAATTGTTACAAAGATAATGAAATACCTAGGAATACAACTTACAAGGGATGTGAAGGAACTCTTCAAGGAGAACAACAAACCACTGCTCAAAGAAATAAGAGAGGACACAAACAAATTAAAAAAAAAAATCATGCTCATAGATAGAAAGAATCAATATCGTGAAAATGTCCATACTGCCCGAAGTAATTTATAGATTCAATGCTATCCCCACCAAGTTACCACTGACTTTCTTCACAGAATTAGAAAAAAACTACTTTAAATTTCATATGGAACCAAAAAAGAGCCTGCATAGCCAAGACAATCCTAAGCAATAAGAACAAAGCTGGAGGCATCACACTAACTGACTTCAAACTATACAAGGCTACAGTAACCAAAACAGCATGGTACTGGTACCAAAACAGATGTATACACCAATGGAACAGACCAGATGCCTTGGAAATAACACCACACATCTACAACCATCTGATCTTTGACAAACCTGACAAAAACAGGCAATGGGGAAAGGAGTCCCCATTTAATAAATGGTATTGGGAAAACTGGCTAGACATACGCAGAAAAGTGAAACTGGACCCCTTCCTTAAACCTTGTACAAAAATTAACTCAAGATGGATTAAAGACTTAAAACATAAGACCTAAAACCATAAAAACCCTAGAAGAAAACCGAGGTAATACCATTCAGGACATAGGCATGAGCAAAGAGTTCATTACTAAAACACCAAAAGTGATGGCAACAAAACCCAAAATTGACAAACGGGATATAATTAAACTAAAGAGCTTGTGCACAACAAAAGAAACTATCATCAGAGTGGACAGGCATTTTACAGAATGGGAGAAAATTTTTGCAATCTGTCCACCTGACAAAGGGCTAATATCCAGAATCTACAAAGAACTTAAACAAATTTACAAGAAAAAAAACAACCCCATCAAAAAGTGGGTGAAGTATATGAACAGACACTTCTCAAAAGAAGACATTTTTGCAGCCAACAAACTCACCATCACTGATCATTAGAGAAATGTAAATCAAAACCACAATGAGATACCATCTCATGCCAGTCAGAATGGCAATCATTAAAAAGTCAGGAAACAACAGATGCTGGAGAGGATGTGGAGAAATAGGAACACTTTTACACTGTTGGTGGGAGCCTAAATTAATTCAATCATTGTGGAAGACAATGTGGCAATTCCTCAAGGATCGAGAACCAGAAATACCGTTTGACCCAGCAATCCCATTACTGGGTAAATACTCTGAAAATTATAAATCCTTCTACTATAAAGACACATGCACACTTATGTTTATTGCAACACTGTTCACAATAGCAAAGACTTGGAACCAACCCAAATGCCCCTCAATGATAGACTTGATAAAGTAAATGTGACACATATATACCATGGAAATACTATGCAGCCATAAAAAAGTATGAGTTCATGTCCTTTTCAGGGATGTGAATGAAGCTGAAAACCATCATTCTCATCAAACTTACACAAGAACAGAAAAACCAAACACCGCATGTTCTCACTCATAAGTGGAAGTTGAACAGTGAGAACACATGCACACTTGGACGGGAATATCACATACCAGAGCCTGTCGGGGGGTGGAGGGCTAGGGGAGGAGAAAAACTTATTATAGGAGAAAAACCTAATGTAGATCATGAGTTGATGGGTGCAGCAAACCACCAAGGTACGTGTATAACTATATAACAAACCTGCACGTTCTGCAGATGTATGCCAGAACTTAAAGTATAATTTAAAAAAATAAAAAACAAAAAGGAAGGAAATTCTGACCCATGCTACAACATGGATGATTCATGTGGACATTATGCTAATAAAATAAGCCAGTCACAAAAAACTTATTTCTTTGCTAGTTAGTTACATTTCATCAAGAAAAATTCTTTAATTGCATGTTTCTGAGCCTTTAGCTGTATAATTTACATATGCTGCCTTTAAAATGAAAAAAGACTCCACAGAACGTTCTTGGGTTATTTGCTTTTATCTTGTAATCTTTACAGTTATTGGGCCATTGCCTTCTGGAGTTTAATTTTGGAGGTCTATATCTTACCTGTTTCTTGTTATTGCTTGTTTATTTTTAGATATACTCTCACTATTACATACCTGACAGCATAATTTCTTGGTCTTCGTTTCTAAACCCTTTTACATCTGCATGTTTATTAGGAAAAGTTTTCATAATTATAGCTTTAAATATATATAAATCTCTTTATTATTTTTGCCGAGGAAATTTTGAACTGTTTCGGTCTAATAAAGTATTTCTATTTTGGTAAAGGACATCTTCTATCATATTATTAATTTTTATTTATTGTTTGTATTTTATTTGATATTCTTCAAGATGTTGAACATTCTTAATAGAATGAAATAATTTCCTGTTTTCCATTACCTGTCATTTTCATTTTAGTTATTCATTTGCTCTTACATTCTACATTTGGAAATATATCCCGACTACATCCCTATACATTTGACTAAAATTTTTGCAGTGTTAATCTGTTTTATCTTACTTCTATGTGGATATTATTTTGTTTTATTTTTTGTTTCCTGCAACAATTTATTTTCCCAGATACTTTTCTTTTTGCTTCCCTCCTCGGTTGGACATATTCTATTATTTACTCATTATATCCTTGCCTTGTTTTGTAGAGGCCATACTTTTTATATCCTACATGAGAATGTAAAATAGATTATATATGTAAAATATATACATATATGTATTTTTAAAATTTTTTAATGTGTGTTTTCCATTTTAGTCTTCATTGTAATATTTCCTTTCAAATACCAAAATTATTTTTATTTACTAATTTTTAATTGTAGAGAAATAACTGTGTTTGTTTCTCAGTGGGCATTGAGGTAATGCTTATTCGTATCCATTGCTTCATTTTAGATATTGCCAAAATCTTCCACTCCATTCTTTAGATTCTGTTGTTTCTGGTAACGAATCATTAACACAGTTCACTAGAATAAGAAGGTTTTCACCTGCCTACATTGTTTTTCAACTTTAAGCATACTATCTGAAAAATCTGAGTTTTTTCTTGATAAACATGCAGGAAAATGCAAAGGACTACTCTTCAGCCAAGGCTTCCTTAACCCTTCTATCCCAACCACACTCTGTGCTCTTTGATGGCACCTCCCAAGATAAGAGTTCTCCACATAACCTGCATAAGATATTTGTCAAATTCTCTTCAGTGATAAAATGGGTTAGTCTTAGAACTGTAGTACCTGGATGTATGAGAAAGTCATGAAAAAATTTTATAAGATAAATAAAAGAAAGAGGTTTGAAAGAAGCTTATAAAATGATGATGCATTGGCTACTCAAAAGACACTTCCATAGAGTAGGGGCAGGGTCACATTTTTAACTATTTTCTCAAAATTTTCATCTTAATGGAGGGGAAAAATGTAGTTAAGACCAAAATCTTATTATTTCTACTTCAGATGCAATAGTAAGTGTTTTAAACAGAAAAAGTACACATATATCTATAAGCATTGTTTACCAGTTCAAATCCTTCATCACTTTCACTGGTAAAATTCACCGCTTACTTGGCTTATTGCATATTCTTACTATTTCTCTATGGTATTATTGCTAACAGTTTTGTTGTGCTCAAGGGTACTGTGATTAAGAAATGAGAGTAATTAAATCAGGAACTACCTAACTTCTGACATGCTAATTTAGAACTTAATACACATCGTAAAAAGGAACATGGGAGATATGTTAGGACCTTTCACAAAAGTATGTCATTACACAATTTCAGGTGCATGATTACTTAAATTATGCCTTTTAAATATACATAAGAACAAGATTTCACTCTGACCCACAAAGACTTATTTTATTTAATAGTTCATTGTCTTAGTTACGTTTATTGCTCTGGGGAATGTCGTCATTGTAGTGGAGTCAAAACTGATAAGCAAAAATTAATTTAAAACCCATCATGTGCCGACAGCTCACATCAATATATAAACAATTTTAGGAGTCAAAAAATTAAGTTTGAATATTATAGTGACAGAGTATCAAAATGTAGGATAGTTCAACAAATATCTCAACAGAAAGTTGAGTTTTACTAACAAAGAGATTAAAATGTGAGAAAAGCTATAAGATGTCAATCAGTGCATGGATAACTGAAGGAGGGAAAATCTGACGTAAAACAGAAAGAATGAAAATCTGTGTGAACCCAAATAAAATGTTCACTACTACAAAATCTGTGTCCTTACAGAAGGTCACTTGAGAACTGTAACTGTTATTGTCAGCATTTTAAATTAATGAATATTATATGAATGAAACTATGTAAAGTAACTGGAGCATATCGTCTCGGAACCAGTGATCACTCAAAACTACTTACACTGTAGGCCACGCATAAAGAATAAAAACACAAATAGCATATTTTATTTCTATATGATTATAGCCTTGGTGCTTTAATCTTGCGTATGAGATTAAATAGATATGGTTAGCTAACTTCTGGTAATTTCAATGCATTCTTTCTGAAAGTTATCTTTTAGATAAAAAAGTGTGGAAATAAAATTAGTATATATGCATTTCATAGAAGTATTTAATAAAATATTGACATATTGGAAGCCAGTCTGATATTCTCTAGTGAGAGAGCGTCATCAACCTAATTTTCATTCAGCTGTTTCAAATGGCATATATTCTGCGAAAAACTGCATAGACACATTTATCAACTTCTGCAGGCTCTGAATTATAGATTCTGTTTAAGAATGTGTTGGGCAGACGGGTGCGGTGGCTCACGCCTGTAATCCCAGCACTTTGGAAGGCCAAGGCGGGCAGATCAAGAGGTCAGGAGATCGAGACTATCTTGGCTAACATGGTGAAACCCCGTCTGTACTAAAAATACAAAAAATTTGCTGGGCATGGTGGCAGGTGCCTGCAGTCCCATCTACTCGGGAGGCTGAGGCAGGAGAATGGCATGAACCTGGGAGGCGGAGGCTGCAGTGAGCCGAGATAGTGCCACTGCCCTCCAGCCTGGGCGACAGAGCAAGACTCCGTCTCAAAAAAAAAGAATGTGTTAGGCATGCAAACAAACAAAAAAAAATGAGCTGAGAGCTTTAAAATACTAATTTCATGATGTGTGTAATATTTGTTAAGCATTGCAACTCACAACTAATTTATTCAGTATCTAAAAGATTATAATGATGAGGAATAGCTTCATCATATATAAAATCTTAATAAATCTAATTTTATTTTACATACATTTATTTATTTAGGAGGTTGATAACCTTTCTCTATTCCTTTTGTTGCCTGGCTAAATCATACTGGAATATTGCTATATTAATATTCCACTTTTTTTCTCACCAATCCTGTCAATGTGGCACAAATTGTTTTTTACCCAAATTGTTTTATTGCGCCTTCCGTACAAAAGAAAAAAAGAACAAATTGTATCTAGGCACACTATTGTCCAGCCAAACTATCTCATCCAGTCTTCCATATCATTAGAAATGGTGGATTTTTTTTTTTTTTTTTTTTAATTTGAATACCAGCCAAAGTGGTATCTGCCATTTCCATTGTTGGGTAGTAGGAAATTGGCGTGTCAATTTCACACTTTCTTTCTCTTTTCTGCCAGAGGAAGCAAACATGGCAGTGACCTAGCTTCAACCATGCTTATAGCAACAGTGCCCTAATACAGTAGTTGGAAAACTGCAGGCCACAGGCTAAATCCTTCCTTCTGCCTGTTGTTAAAACGTATTGGAATGCAGCCATGCTCACTCATGACGTGGAGTCTGAGGCTACTTTCCCATCACAGTGGCTATTTTGAAGAGCTACAACAAAGTAAGTACTTCTGGGAAGCCTGAAATATGTACACTTTGTTCTTTTACAGGCATACGTTTCCAGACCCCTGTCCTGGGAAATGGAGGAACAACAGGATGGAAACAGCCTGGGTCCCTGAAGGAACACACTGAGCAAATCTACACCACTGCCAGGAGTGACAGATAAAAAAGAAACTCATTTTTGTTTTTCAGCCACTGTATTATTGGTTCTTCTAATTACCAACATTTTGGTGTTTTCCCAAACTAAGCCAGTCAGAAAAAAAGTAAGTAAATGAGCAATGGTAAGGAAATAATACAAGTAATCAAATATCTAACCAGCAGTCTCCTAACTCTGCAATAAGGCTTTACTTCATTCTGGGGAGTTTTTCTCTTTCAGAATAGACATCATAGAGAAACATATTATTTTGCAAATAATAATAATAGCACATTGTTGGATTTTTGTAATAGACACTTAGTGTCTCCTTAAATGTATAATTCACGTGCAGGCAATATAGCTAGCTGATTTTCATAAAAGATCCATTTGTCTAATGAATCCTTATCTGAAGTGCTGTGTGAGTATTAATAAACCTTTTAATGTAATATTGAAAGAATTTTATATGTGCAATTTTAACATTATTGGTCTTAATATAAATAACATATTTTAATTTGTTCAGGGAATATTCCATTTATCTGATGTATATTTCAAGTCACTATTGCCAAATTTATACTATTAAATGCTCTCAGATCCATAAGAACCAGTTATTTAGAGAAAAGTCACAATATTGTTTCTATTTTTAAGAATGATTTAACAGAAGCAGAATGCAGGTGAAATTGGTACTAATTATGAGACCAATAGAGCTAGGATAAGGAAACCCTACCAGCACCAAACATTGTTCTATTTGTTTTGCGAAACTAAAATCAGTTGAGGAATATTGAATCTCCCGAGCTTCTCTTTCCATATTTCCATTATATAGGCCTTAGTAAGTGGATTACTTTGTGAGGTTAACTAAATATTCCTTCCAATTTCTAACCTCTCTACCTGTTTATATCATTTGCTGTAACTGGGTGATTTTATAATTTCCCCCAAAACATAATAACAGGGAAATGTGTTTTTGAATTCTGGAAGTCATAATCTCCAAAAGTAAATTTAGTCCATGATATTATGTTAATAAGATTCCTGAAATACCAGGCGTTGTGTGCTGGTAATTATACTTTTTTATACACCAAATTCAGATATCAAAAAACTGAGAAGGAGGAAATGGAAAAACCCATTACACAGCAGAGAGATGTACACAAAGTTAAAAGTCTAATGACATGAGAATAATTCGATTCGCTTTGACTGGCTTCTGAAAATAATATTAGAACATCACAAGTAACCTTTAGTGGATTAAATAACATAGAAATGGTTAAGTCCATTTCCTCAATATCCAAAATCTCAATAGCACTGTTAATACCGTCCAGCAGGAACAGAATAAAAATACTATGACAAATAAAATGTGTAACATAAAAGACCTGAGAAAGTATTACAGATTATATAGACAAATCACAAAGCCATTCAAATAAGAAGAAGGAAATTTTGATTAAAATTAAAAGGAAACAATACAGTATCATGATATGGGCAACATGTGTTCATGACTCAAATAAAATATACCATATGCAATGATTAAAATATAACAAAAGTCAACTTATGTACTAGTCATGTTTGATGCTTATTTGTAAGCAATGTGACCTCTTATTTACATAAGGAATAAACAACTTATTGATCTTAATTTGGATAGTTCACTGAATCTGTATGATGAGGGAGAAACAGGGTCAGAAAGTTGGCTGGAGAAAAAGAAAGCTAACCAGCCAGAGATATTGCCCATATCACACACCAAACTAGATGAGTGAAAATACCAGCTGTTAAACCTCAACACCAGATGGCTTGCACCATGGATACTGAAATGGACATTGAATGCTACTGTTTCCCATGAAAACTAGATTTTCATGGGAAAATCTTCAACTAATGACAGCTTTTAGCTCTAAGTGCATTTTACGTAGTTTTTGCTTTTCTTGCATCATAAATCCTGAAGACAAGTCACAGGCAAGGGTCTCGGAGGCTATTTGTGGGTGTCCTGGTTAAAAGGGGTGACTTCTTCAATTGGAGGTAAACTCTATTCATTTACATAGTAAGAATTCTCCCATCCTCCAAAAATGGCTTATATGCTAGGAAACCAAAAAGAAAAAAATGTCCTGAGTAATCCAAACTTTGGCTTCACAGTGTCAATACAAACCTTTCTTCCTATAGTTTCACTACCCTTGACTATGCTTCCAGTAACAATTCAATTATCCTCAATCAATACGAAGTACACCTCAAGGCCCATTAATTCCACATCCATCTCCAAGCCCCAAATCTTTGGGTAACGGTCATTCTTTCTCTCATTTTCTCATTTCCTATATTCAAAGAGAAAGCAAAGCAAAGAGAAAAAAATCTGAACATAGATAAATATAACATACATATACACACACACACATAAAATATAAATATATAAAACTTAGATAGTATGTATTATAAAATATAGACAGATACAGAATATATTTATATATTACATCAATCTATACATGTATTACATCTATCTGTATGATAGAGGTGTGTCTGTATATAATACAACAGTGAAGAGATGCTAATATGAGATACAGTTGTCATATCACTTCTGTAAGTGGTAACTGGGCATGACTGACATGTTTTCTCTTCTCTGTTATCCATTACTTTTTTGTTTCTATGGGCTCCCAGCTGCGGGTGACTTGCCCTTAGAGTTATGCCTGTGGCCTTAAACTATACAGAGAGTACCCAAATGGCCCAACATATGTAGTTAAAATTTCCTTAACACTAGCACAGTGTGTTTGTTAATAAAATAAACACTCTAGGTTCTCCTCCCCACTCTTTCCTTCCCTCTTTGTGTAGTAGTAACCCTCATTTTTTGTCCTCAAGTAAACATAAAAACTCATGTTGTTCTTGCAAATGAATTATTAATTATAGTAATCAAATGACCTTTCCCACTTTAACATCTTAGCAACAAGATATGTGTATTTTGGCTTTGGAAAAAATGCTTCATATATGGGTCACTAATATGAGCATAGTTTGAATGCTTAGACAACTCCTGTTTTTTTAAGGACAGTACTTTTGGGTGAAAGGATATAAGTATAATAACATCAGAAAATCTCTTGAAAAATAACTTTATTTACTCCGAAATAAGTTCTTGAATGTGAAGCATTGTGGGTGGAATATTATTTCATAATTAAAGCCATTTAATAAGTCCAAAGAGCCCTTCAATAATTCTTCAGAAAAAAGTAAGCATGACAAGCAAAAACAAATTCCGATGAAATATGCATTTTCATGAGAAATATCACTGGCTCCTCCAGAATAGAAAAGGTTTCATTGTAATCAACTGCTGTAGAAAACATGCTGTTCCCCTGAATTATAGTGTTGTATTGATATCATGACTAATTTCTACTAAAGAAAAAGTAGCCACATCATGTGAAGAGAATAACATGTTTTTGAGGTCCTATATGGCTTCTATCCTGACATTAAATTTGCAAAATATAGAGACTCTACTCAGAGTTCTCCCTTCTGCTTAATCTAAAACATCACTTATCTTCCTTTATGCTCTTACTCTGATGTAGCACATACTGTTTTCTGAAATAATATTGTCTATTCTTTGTATTATCTATTTAATTAGCTAAATTGTAAGCCCAATATTTTGCCTGTTTGTTTTCTGTATCTCCTGTGCTTAAAATAGTGCATGATACATTAAAACCCTTAAATAATACTAACATTGGTCATGTGAATGAACAAACATGGCAGAAGACAGGAAAGGTGGCTGAATTAATAATCTGTCAATTTGCCTGGCTAATTTCTAAGAATCTATTCAATAATCAGACATCTTAATGGTAATTCGTAGAGCACCTATACTTTTGTGCTACAGATAATTCAAGTGCCTCTTTCCCAATCATGACACCAGTTACAAAATGTTGCTTTTTCAAAGTCTGTGATCATCTAACCAATGAAAAGATGGTTGAGTCAACCATTAAAGCAAATAAGCTCTAGGGCACTACTCTCCACTAACACTTATGTAATGAAATGCATGTTTTAAACCTGAAAACCCTGCAAAACAAACACAGAACAAAAGATTAACAGCCGTTGGGCAATTATAATAGTATCAGAGGCTTGCAGCCTTTAGAAGATTATAATAGTATCCGAGGCTTGCAACATAATATTAACTATGTTTCAGATAAAAAATCAAAATTACCCAACATTAAAAAAATAAACCAAGCACATAGGAAAACAAGACAAATGCTTGACAAGTTTGGCTCCAGGCCAAAATCCTAAAAGGCTCCTGGGTCTGATCTTTTCAGGCCCAGATCCAGGCAATCACAAAATCTTTACCTAGGTGGTCTCATGGGGGAAAACTGCTCTCCCATAAAAAACTTGGTGCACAATCAGCGGACTTCAGTCCCTGAAAAAGAGTTGCAGTCTAACTCAGGTGACTTCCATCAGAGGCCTCTCCCTCAGCATTGAGCTAATCCCCACTTTTATGCTGATAGACCTAACCCTTACTCAATACCATTCTGTGGGGAAAAATGAAAAACCGGACTCTGGGAGGCCGAGGCGGGCGAATCACGAGGTCAGGAGTTCGAGACCATGCTGACCAACATGGTGAAACCCCATCTCTACTAAAAATAGGTGGCGTGCGCCTGTTATCCCAGCTACTCAGGAGGCTGAGGCAGGAGAATTGCTTGAACCGGGGAGGCAGAGCTTGCAGTGAGCCAAGATCTCGCCACTGCACTCCAGCCTGGGCGACAGAGTGAAAATCCATCTCAAAAAAAAAGAAAGTAATCTGGAGGTCCCAGTGCTTTTTCCTGTTTAGCCTCTTGCTTTTGCTATATCAATGAGTGACTAAAAGCTTCACTGTTACTTTCATTTTGGCTGTTGCTTTAACTGACCACCTAAATACCTGGGAGCTCAGTTCTCTGCAGCTCAGCTCTTGACAATTCTCAAAGGAAAATGAAATAAACAAATGTCAAACCTTCACAGACAAAGACTTCAAAGTGCCTATTGTAACCAATCAACATGAGATAAATATAATACATATTATAATAATATATTATATATTACATATAATATAAATATAATATTATATATTTTATATATATATAATCCAAAACAATACATTCACTAGATAGTCTCAATAACAGAATGGAGATAGCAGAGAAAAACATCAGTATACTTGAAAATAGATGAATATAAATTATCCAATCTCAAGAAGAGACAGAAAAAGTTGGAAAAACAAAAAAAGAATAAAAATATATTATCAGAACTAAATTGTAGGACAATATCAAAATATTTAATATTTTTATTATTTGAGTCCCCTGAGAAGAGAAGAAATTGGTGCAGAAAAATATTTGAGGAAGGAATGGCTCAAAATTTCTTAAATTTGGAAAAATAGATAAAATATATACTCAAGAAACTCATAAAACCTCAGACAGAATAAACTCAAGTAGAACTACACCCAGACACACCACAAACAAACTACTAAGAAGTCAAAGATTAAAAATAATAAAAGCGGCAATAAAACAAATGACATAATACATATACAAGAACAATTATCAGAATAACTGCAGTTTTCTGATAATTCACCAGTTGAAAGAAAAGACCCAGCAACCAAAAATTCTTTACCTTTTAGCTATGATGTGGATATTTTTTCAAATATGAAATCTTGGATAATTTCTCAACAGCTGACTTCCTCTGAAAGAAATACTAACCCAAGTTATTTAGGCCAATGGGGAATAATCAGAGAGAATTTGGAACTCCAAGAACAAACAGCAACAGAAATGGCAAATATCTAGGTAAATACGAAATATTATATATTTGCTCTTATGCTTTTATTTTTTAAAATATATATTATTGTTAAAAGCAAAAATTATAAAATTGTCTTGGGGAATTATCAGTATATGTAGATGTCATGCATATGACAACTGTAATATTATGTGGAGAGGCTAAAGGGACTTACACAGTTTTAAAGTTTATATATTTTATTTGCAGGGATAAATATAAATTTTAGGTAGACAGTGGAAGGTTAAATATAATGATCACAAAAAATACAAAGATATGGTCTGAATCCAGTAGATCAATTAAAATGGATACTAGAAATGTTTAAATAATCTAAATATGGTACAGAAGTAGAGCAGAGAAACAAAAAAATGAGGAGAAAAATGACTAATAAAATGGTAGACCTACATCAAATTGTTTCAACAATCACATTAAATGGAAAGGAGTTCTACAGTTTCTTAGCTGTAAAGTTATGAAACTTTGTAAGTAAATACAAGTTATGCATATATATTTACAGTATGACTTAGAAATCCTGCTCCTCAGTGTTTAACTGAGATAAATAAAAACTATCTTCATAAAACCTGTATGCAACTGTTCTTAGCAGTTTTATTCATATTAATTTCTAAAAACTGGAAGCAATTCAAATATCTTTCAACTGGCAATTTTTTTCAATCTGATAATTCATAGAATAGGATTCTACAGAGAATAAAAAGAAATAAATATTTATAGATGCAAAAACATAATTGATGATGCTAAGTGAAAGAAGTCAGACTAAAAAGGCCCATTATTCCATGATTTCACTTATATGGCATTTCAGAAAAGGCAAAATCATACAATTGATGGGTGGTTGCGGTGGGCCAGAGGTGAGAGGATGGACTGACTGCCAAAGGGGATTATGAGGGATTTGGGGGGTGAATGTTCAAACTGATCTATGCTTTGATTGTGTGGTGGTTACGTGATTCTATGCATTAGTTGTAGTTCAATGACCTATACAGCAAAAGTGAATTTTACTATATGTAAAAACAGTAATTTCAGAGCACAAATTTAAAAATAAAACAGTGCCTTGGAGAAATATTCAACAAATATGTGCTATAACGGCCACTATTATTCACATAATAATAATGTTAGTACATTTAAATATAGAATGACAGGTAAACGCAACCATTTCTATAAATTTACCTCCATCTACAATTATCTTCTTTGCTCTTTGTCTGTTCTTCCAAACTCCACTCCCACATATGTTTTCTTAAATTTTGTTTATATAAAAGAGAAAAGTCTTGAAATACTTTTGTGAAGTCAACCTTCTACTTTTGCTGTTAACTTTAATTTGCCCATCAGAATATAGAGGTCCTGATTCTAGTTGTATGTATAGAAGCAATGAGCAGTGGTGGAAAGAAAGGTTAGAAAGTGATTTCTGGAAGGAGAATTAGCTTTCCCTCACACGTAGTTCACTAACATTAAGTAACTGCACAAACTGCACCTAATGCAAGAAATCATTCCTGAATAATAACCAGCTGTTCAGGTGGCAATCCCCTCTGGAGATCGGGAGATGAGTTACCAGGAGTCTCATTTTAATTCTTAGCTTCTCTCTATATATTCTTAAATACCTTCAATTTTGTTTTTAAATCTTGTGAAACTGAAAATCCTAGTAACATTGCAACTTGGCAAGCAACCAATTGAGACTTTGCATGTGGATTTTACTTACCTTAACTTTACGGTTTCATGAATTAAGAAACTCTTTCATCAGAGTTATAGAAAGTTCCTGTGATTCAGTCTGCACCTTGAGAGTAAATTGTAGACGTTTTGGTTTATCCTTCTCTTTTTTTCTGGTTCTCTGTAATTATTTGAGATATCCAATCTGCCTTCAATTCTTATTTCCTCATCTTCTTCAAACAGTTGTGGTTTTTTATTGTTTTAAATGAAGGATTTTTTATTAGTTTTAATCAATGGCCACTTGATTTTCAGTCTTGAATTGTGCCCTTCAATTCTAGGTGACCGTAAGTTACTATTTAATTAGTTGTTTTACTACTGTGTGCCACATGCTTCCAAATTCTATTCTTTAATACATTCTGAATTTTCACTGTTCTCAACCCCTAACTGAACCAGATAGTCAATAACATATTATTACTTTTTAAAAATCATCTACCTACAGTCAGCAAGCACTCTGATATCTAAACCTCTACTAGTCAGCTTTGGTTTGAAAAAAATGCAAGTTTGAAGAAAGAAAAATAAGCATTCAGTGAATTTAGGGTAAATCAGGAGAAGTACTTTACAGTATTTCCCAGAATTCAGAAAGAATTTGGTAAATAGATGCTAAACCTTTTGTACCTAAGATGTACAAAATATAAGCAAAGGTACTGGATAAATGAACAAAGAAGACATTTACATGTGAATATGGCCAAAACTGTAATATTGATCAACATCAAAGGAGTATCAGTCAGTCTTCATTTTGTGACTTTTCTATAATTAACTTTTTCATTAATAAAAGGACAAAACTACACAGTTTTGAATCTTTTTCCTGAATAACGCTTTCTAAGCACTCTTTCACCTGTTTTTATTCTATATTTTCTTTTATTTAAGGAACTTCCATGGTTTTATTTCTACTTAGAAAAAAAATTGCTAAAAGAGTGAATATTTGTGGGTGAGCAAGGAGTGGGAAGAGTCCTAAGGGGGACTTTCAAATTTACACTGTTTCTTTAATGCCTGATTATGAAATAGATGAATAGCATTTCACTAGTTTATTTCCCATAAGCTAATTGTTACAACATAATTTCAATTGTAATAAAAGCAAACATAGAAACCTGAAGGATACAAACAATCTAGTGTAAAGTCACTTTTGTCTACAGGGTTTAGGATACTTTGTAAGATGACTATTCCTGGGAGCTGGTGGTTACAAGTGGTACAGTAGCTAAGAGTGTAGATCCTAGAAGATTATTGTTTGAATCCAAATATTAGTTCTGCCACTAACTAGTTGGATGACCGCCAGCTATTACTTAACCTCACTGCGCTTCAGTTTCTTCATTCATGAAATGAAGGTGGGAATAATCACTATTTCATCAATTTATCCGAGGACATAAATGACTTATAGACAAAGAATATAGAACAGTGCCTGGAACAGAGTAAGGGGCAAAATTTTATTATGAAATAGAACTGAAATGTGTTTTGGCATGTGGAGAATGGAGAAAGGGCTAAATGGTAGGTCAGTGTGAAAAACAAGAGTCGTTGCTGTTTTTTTCTGGGGTAAGGTGCAAAAAGCTAATAATAAAGAGCCCAGAGCAAACAAAATGCAGAGAAGATACTGAAAATCACAAGGAATGTATTGGGTGTGCAATGGAAATGCAGTGAATGCTCTTAAGTCTACGAATTGTGTGGTGTTTGTTGTGATTTTCATAAGGCCTTTAACAGCATCTCTTAAATGTATGGTAATTGGAAAATAAATGATTTTCCAGTCCCATTTAAGCATAATATGAATTGCTTCTTACTTGTAAATATATAAAAATATCTAAAATATAGGATACCTTACAATTCAAACTAGAATCACAAAGAGGAGCAAATTAGAAATTTTTTATTAATATTAAAATCTCTAGAGAAGTAAGGAATTCAATTTTCAGACAACACAAAATGCAAAGATGCCTAATATCAAAATATACATATTACACCAAAATGCTTACAATATCTAAAGTCCAAAATTTACAGGATGAAATCATTGCAAGGGACATGGAAGATGTAGTCTCTGAAATGGCTAGTACTAGCCTTTGGGAGATCCCAAATGTAGAGGTAGGAGGGTATCACAAGTTATTTGAAACATGTATAGAGAAACATATTAGAAAATAATATAATCTTTTAACAAAAGGTCTTTTAAGAGTCACTGGTTAAACCTAAAACAGTTTATTTCTTGAATGTCATTTAAAAATTAATAATTGAATGTTTTTCCATATCCTGAAGGAGAACTAAGTCCACATTAACCATAGTCAATAGGAACATCTATTATTTATTAGGTATATTGGATGTTTCTATCACTTGGCAGCCTTTGGGCACATTTCTAATGGAAAGAAGGATACTATAGAGTTTCAAACAGTCCTCATTTGCAGATTTAAGTATAGAAATGGAAAAGTTAGGTTGCCCTGCAAATACGACATTTGTATTTATATATTCATCTAACACCACTTAAAATGGAACTTGCAAAATAGATTTATTTCTGTTATTCTTTTTATATGGCCACATTTTACAATAATATGAGCTCAGAAAATTCAACGACCAATTATATCCTGAATGTTACTCACCTGGGAAAGCTGAAAGTTATAGACCTGCAGGGTAAATGTCAAGTGAATGTGGTTGGACTATGGCCATATCTGATTAGCAAAGCTGTTTTCAGCATAGTCAATTGCCAGGCATATGTAATTCGCCCTGTATTCCTGAAACATAATGGAAGAAAATAGGGTACTTTGCAATCCCTAGACAATTAAGGCAGCAGGGATGGGGGATTAAATTCTAATTAATAAACATTTATTGAATATCTAAAATCATAAAATAAATGGGATAAATGATGTTGAAACTTTTTATGGGATATTCTTCACAGCTCCTTCAGCTATTTAAATACTTCAGTTTTTATATATATATAGATTACATTTCTGATCAGATACTTGAAATACAAATTATCATATTTAGATTACAAATTGTTTATTCATGTATGTCTTAACTCTTAACTAGATTTTTAAAATGGTTGCCAGTGAGGTTATCTGTTACTAGGATATTCCGTGTTTCCCTTGGTCTTGTGCAATGTAATGTACAGAGTAGGTGCTGAAAGAATCCTTTTTTTGTTTTGTTTTGTTTTGTTTTGTTTTGTTTTAGAATATCTTTATTTTCTTACCTTTCATTGGTGAAATTTAGTCCCTAGGGCATTACAGGCCATGTCTGAGCAAAAGCTTAGGAAAGTATAAATTTAATTTATAAAATAAAAGTTTAAACACTTACATTTGAAAATTTAACATTTGTTGTATGTAATGATACTAACAATCTGCAGACTTAATAAAAATGATTATATGATATACTCCTACAACAAAATAAATTAATCTTACAAGCATATAAACTCGGTGCTTGAAAATTAAGGGTGTAAATTAAGAAATACTTCTATAATGATCTAAGCATTAAAACAACAACTGAATATATAAATGATTAGCAATTTACTTTGAGTCCTAAATAGGTTAGGACTCACACTAAAGCAAGTTAACTTACCAAATTTTTCTTATATCAGGGAGCAACCACATTTAAAAAGTATTATCAACAGATAAATATGTTTATTTTTTACCTAATAATGTTTTCTAATTTTTAGAATGAGAATATTTTAATATATAATTGTAGATGTCTTTTACATTAAATTGAAAATAAGAAATCAAATATCTTCAAGTAACTATCACAGCATATTGTACAAAGTGTTTCTTTTTTTATTATTATACTTTAAGTTCTAGGGTACATGTGCACAACATGCAGGTTTGTTACATATGTATACATGTGCCATGTTGGTGTGCTGCACCCATTAACTTGTCATTTACATTAGATATATGTCCTAATGCTATCCCTCCTCCCTCCCCCAATCCCATGACAGGCCCCGGTGTATGATATTCCCCACCCTGTGTCCAAGTGTTCTCATTGTTCAATTCCCACCTATGAATGAGAACATGTGGTGATTGGTTTTGCTCAGAATGATGGTTTCCAGCTTCATCCATGTCCTTCCAAAGGACGAGAATTAATCCATTTTCATGGCTGCGTAGTATTCCGTGCTGTTTATGTGCCACATTTTCTTAATCCAGTCTATCACTGATGGACATTTGGGTTGGTTCCAAGTCTTTGCTATCATGAATAGTGCCACAATAAGCATATGTGCGCATGTGTCTTTATCCAATGTGATTTATAATCCTTTGGGTATATCCCCAGTAATGGGATGGCTGGGTCAAATGGTATTTCTAGTTCTAGATACTTGAGGAATCGCTGCACCATCTTATACAATGGTTGAACTAGTATACAGTCCCACCAACAGTGTAAAAGTGTTCCTATTTCTCCACATCCTCTCCAGCACCTGTTTTCTGACTTTTTAATGATCGCCATTTTAACTGGTGTGAGATGGTATCTCATTGTGGTTTTCATTTGCATTTCTCTGATGGCCAGTGATGGTGAGCATTTTTTCATGTGTCTGTTGGCTGCATAAATGTCTTCTTTTGAGAAGTGTCTGTTCATATCCTTTGCCCACTTTTTGATGGGGTTGTTTGATTTTTTCTTGTAAATTTGTTTAAGTTCTTTGTAGATTCTGGATACTAGCCCTTTGTCAGATGGATACATTGCAAAAATTTTCTCCCGTTCTGTAGGTTGCCCATTCACTCTGATGGTAGTTTCTTTTGCTGTTCAGATGCTCTTTAGTTTAATTAGATCCCATTTGTCAATTTTGGTTTTTGTTGCCATTGCTTTTGGCATTTTAGACATGAAGTGCTTGCCCATGCCTATGTCCTGAATGATATTGCCTAGGTTTTCATCTAGGGTTTTTATGGTTTTAGGTCTGACATTAAGTCCTTAATCCATCTCAAATTAATTTTTGTATAAGGTGTAAGGAATGGTTCCAGTTTTATATATTAAATTGAAAATAAAAAATTAAATACCTTCAAATGACTATCACAGCATATGTTACAGAGTGTTTCTAAGCTTTAATTTAGGTGTGATAAATGTTTATCCAGTTACAGTGGAAAAATATGATATAGTATTTTTAACTCAAAAGTTTAGCCTCTAGCCTTCCTTTATATATTTTTTGCTTTATGAAAAAACAATGAAACCATCAATATTGATTATAACACAGGCAATAATGAATGAACAAAATATAATCATAAATACAACCAGGCAGAATTAAAACACCCTTATGATAAAGAGACATGAGGTAAGAACTTCAGGTTTGTGTGTATATTTGCTTTCAAATAAAGAACACAGTTGGGCACAGCGGTTCACACCTGTAATCCCAGCACTTTGGAAGGCTGGCCAAGGTGGATCACCTGAGATCAGGAGTTCCAGACCAGCCTGGCCAACATGGCGAAACCCTGTCTCTACTAAAAATTAGCCGGGCGTGGTAGTGCATGCCTGTAATCCCAGCTACTAGAGGGGATGAGGCAGGTGGCAGGAGGCAGAGCTTGCAATGCAGTAAGCAAAGATTGTGCCACTGCACTCCAGCCTAGACAATAGAGCAAGACTCCATCAAAAAAAAAAAAAAAAGAAAAAAGAAAAAGAAAAAAAGAACACAACAGTGTGAGAAATAGAAGGTGGAAGCGAAAAATGCTTATGGTATCTTTCCTCTTCTGTCATTTCAAACTAATGGATTAGGTGGTGTACTTCTAATTCTTGTTTCTGAGTATGAAACTGAACTGGCACAATTGACAAAAACTAGAAACTAATGAAAAATGGCACAATAAAAACTAGAAACTTTGCTGAATTCAGAAAAAGAGAGCAGTGTTTGCATATATTGGAAGGATCTATATTCGTAGGTTTTTCAAAAGAACCAAAGTGAGACCTATAAATAAGCTTGTTGTTGAAAAAGGTTGCTGCTAATTGGGCTAAGGAAGCATGATAGGCTAGAACTAAGCGGCAAAACATTGACTGTTACAATACTGATAATGGGAAATGCTAACTCTAGGAGCCAAGATCTACCTCTTTATATGATGTATTGCAGACTGATCTTTAAGGCAGTTTCTTTGAGGATATCTTAGAAGTATAAGCGATTACTGCAACTCTGCTGAACATACCGCACGGAGGGCAATTCTAGTTTCTTATCTAAAATTAGGCTAAACTGTGAACTCTGAGCAGTAATCTAACCCTGATATTAAACTCTGTATTGAATGCCACACAGTTTTATAGCTCTTCAAAAAGCTAGTTAATTTGTATTCTGATACTTATCGCATGGGGAAAAAAATAGGATAATGTACAAAATATATTTATCATCCTGATCATAATCTGCTTTTATACTGAACTGTCACTATTTTTACAGAATGTAAATCATCCAGAAATGGTATTTGTTAGGTTTTTTACAAAACTTAAGAATAGTTTTTTTTTTTTCCTTAAAAGGAGGAGAAGAATAAATGCAATCCTAGTGACAATGAGAGAACTTTACTTTTGAGTGTCCACTGGCAGATGGTCTCCTGCCTTGAAGTCATGGTTAGGTCAATGAATAAAACGCACATATTTCAACAGAAAGTGCATCCTATAATATAAAATCATGCTTTAACTCTACAATAATTTCTGCAATTTTATTCTATTTCAGAAAAAGTAAACTTCTTTTGAGTAGTCTTTTATTTACCCCAAATGTAATATATTTATGAAATAAAATATACCCAAAAATTTCCAGTCTTTTCTAGACAGTCTATCCTTTAAATATTTTCAGGTAATAAAGACCATACCATTGACTGTGTCAGCAGTATTTTTTGTGTGTGATTACAGAGCCATTTTCCCAACAGTAAAATAGGGTGGTTAATCCTAATGCTTAATACAAGGCATTTGCTTAAAATATTTATCTAATAAATAACAGTTCACAAAATGTATACAAAAAAAGAAAATAATAACAGTTACAGAAGAGATACTAAGCTAAATATATTGAATCTGATCAGGAAATGAGTCGGGAAAATTTTAATTCAACCATAGCAAATCTGTTTATGATTTTTTTCAGGAGTCAGACTGAACTATTTTCTAGTATATGTGCTGGAAAGTAGTTCTTTTTTTCAAGTGTGAGAACCTTGGCAAAATTAATTTACAAATACAGGGACATGGATGGAGCTGGAGTCCATCATCCTCAGCAAACTAACACAGGAACAGAAAACCAAATACTGCATGTTCTCACTTATAAGTGGAAGTTCAATGATGAGAACATATCCACACACAGAGGGGAATGACAGACACTTGGGCCTATCAGAGAGTGGAAGGTGGCAGGAGGATGAGGATCAGGAAAAACGACTAACGGGCGCTAAGCTTAATACATGGCTAAGCAAATAATCTGTACAACAAACCCCATGACACAAGTTTACCTATGTAACAAACTTTGACTTGTACCCCTAAACTTAAATAAAAGTTTAAAAAAAGAGAACTATACTGCTCTGCCTCAAAAAAACATAGACACAGGAAAATGAATTTTAAAATCAATCAAGGGGACTAAGAAAAACAGATAAAGAATAAGAACATTTTTCTCATAATTTTAAAATTAAAAAAGAGTTTAAAATATATAAAGGTATTTTAAACATTATCTTGCCTTTTTTTCTATCATTAGGCCTAGTATTATCATAAGTCAGTCATTTATAAAAGATGATATTGGTCTAATTTTATTTTTTTTAATTTAAGTTTTATATTTTTCAAACTTTTATTTTAGAAAAAGAAAGAAAAATAATCAGAGAAATCTATCATATTTTTAATTAACTTTGTCCTGGCTACTAGGATATTTCTGCATATATCTATGTTAAGACATTTATGATTCCATTTTTAAAATTAAAATTAATGATATGTGGATCTCTTCTTTTTTCTCTATGGGAGTAAATGGTGCATCTATCACTTTTATTAAATTTGATTTAACTCCTATACAACAAAAACATTTTTAGAATTTCCTTAAATTTGCTGTGTCCTGGGTGATGTGTAAGAGAGATTTTCTAGCGTAAGACTCTCTTAATTTTATTACTTTACCAGTAAAAATATTAACTTGTATCTCAATAAATATTTAATTATTTATTTATAAGTTATGTACTTGTATTATTATGCTAATATATGACATACATATTACATCTAAATAATAATGAAAAATAACAGAGTAAAACAAAAATAATATAAAAGTTATGCTATTTTTTTCATATGAAGATTGAAATCCTCTTGAGTACACACAAACAGCAATGTTTGAGAGTGAATAGGTCATACATATTCATGTATTTAAGGATGCCTTAAATCACTGTATCATCATTATTTGGTTCTTAATATGAAATTGAACATACCACTGTATTTAGAAATTAAATTTCAAAATATGAACTTCATTTTTGTTTTGCTTCAAATATGATCATTTTTCTACATGTACTCATATATTGCCCTGTCTCAAAACTAGTAGTAATATTTTAAATAGTATCATTTCAGTGGTCAGAGTAGCCTAACAAAACTAAAATAGATCTTAATTTTATTTTAAGGATCACATTTTTTAAACAGATATACATAATTGAATTATTTGTAACACAAAGTCTTTTTAATAGTTAAATTTTAAGACTCACATCTTTATTCATTTATGATGAAAATCGTTTTAATGCTATTTTTATATTCACATTAAACTCTCTACAGGATTGCATATTTTGAAACTTGGGATAAGCATCTTTTCAGTGTTTTACTAAGAATGGGATCTCTAATTCTTAAAAAAGAAATGTGAAAGTAAAGAAAAAGCAGAGTGAATAAAAACATAAATATTCCCAAGTTCACATTCCCCATTCACTCACTTTATCTTAAATAAATTGTATTCTATATTACATATATATAATTGCATATGCTATGTTATATATACATATACATCTCTCTATATCTATGTATATCTATATCTATATCTATCAAAGTACTTTGATGTATTGGCCAGAAATCCAGGCCATTTGGACTGACAACACTTTCTTTGTAAACTTGTCTATGTTATTTTTTATTGTTATTTTTTGTTTAGTTAAGAATACAGAAAACTAAAATTCTCAAATTAGGATGTTTATGTATCTCTACATAACACCTTCTACCTTTGAATCTCAAAGCATATTAATAGCATTAATTAGCAGTGCCTGAGGATAATGTGTGAGATACAAGTTGAACAATACTCAAGACATTGGACAGATGAGTAAACTAGGCTTTAGTGTAACTGTTAAACATCTATATGAATCCTAATTCATAGGAAGTGATGGGTTTCTGATTTTTAAAGCTATAAATTCCAGACAAAAAAATGGAGAGAAATTAAGATTGAAAATTTCAAGAAATTTGACGAGTAAATATTCTGAAATTGACCTACTTATTAATCTCAATGTATGCTTAGAATTTAAA
Source organism: Papio anubis (assembly GCF_008728515.1). Lineage (NCBI taxonomy): Eukaryota > Metazoa > Chordata > Mammalia > Primates > Cercopithecidae > Papio > Papio anubis. The sequence goes on from NC_044978.1 coordinate 73,776,836, forward strand.
TAATGATAAAAATCAATTATTTTTAACCCTTCCCCCAATGACTATGTCCTCTGTTGTTTCCTGTTATTGACTTGTAATAACAAATACAACACAAGATATGTATTTAGCTGTTACATACAGCGTGTCAGTCTGCATGGCCCATAGCATTATTGAATGCCAGTCCTGTATTTGGAGCATCTTTGGAATAGAATTAATGTTCAAACTGGCTGATTGGAAGTGAGAAAATAATGCAGTGGCAACAACAAATGTTTTCTTTAATTATAATTCTTAATTTATTGAGAACATGTCTCTTGAAATATTTAAATGTGTGTGTATATCACATGTAAAAGCAAATAGGAAAAGTGAATGACTGTAAGGTTGTTGTCATCACTTCCAATGGCAAAACCGCAATTCCTTTTCAACCAACATAATATTTGCGATCTCTTTTCCATTGTTATACTTGACGAAGCATGTGAAAGAGTAATTACATTTTATACTAACGTTATCTATTAACAATTTCCTCCTCTCACGGTCCTTAGGAATCCTTATTCTCACCATTACCTCTGCTTCAGCTGTTTTTTCTTAGCCCCCATCTTGCTATTAAAAATACTATTAAACTTTTGGATCGCAGTTTTTACTGTTTTCTCTGACCTCTTAAGCACCCAGAAATCTCTTTTTCCTTAGAACTTCTGCATCTTTTATTTCTTCTTCAGAAAAAAGAAAAAAAAAAAGAAAAAGAAGTGGCAAAATACCTTGGATTCTTGTTTTAAACTTTTCATTTTTTAAAATACATTTCCTTTTTAAGTAGAATTCAAGCTCCTCTAAAATAAAAGTTGTGTTTTATATTTGCTCATATATATGTGAGCAAATACTTGGGCAGTGTGTGTACATAAAATGTACTGGATTGATAATCTGCTAACATTATTTAGTTTCAGCTATTATTAGCTTTTGATAAATAATTTTACATCTCTGATCTATAGTTTCCTTGTCTATAATAAGGGAATATGTCCTTCAATGCTTGTTCAGAGAATTAGAGGGTTAAATAACAGGATAATGAGTTGGAACAGTACCTAAGTACTTGGGAAACCTTCAATAATTATTAATTGAACCAAAGTTCACATACTACATTATATTTAGGACATGGTAAACAGTCTATATGTGTATGGAAAATACATGACAGGACTTTATATATCACATATATAGGTTTCTAAGCTAGCCTTGTATGTATCTTATTTGATGTTCAAACTTTATTAGAAAGATGGCTATATTCTTCATTTTGAAAGTACAGATGTAAATTTTGTGTGATTTCCTCACACACTTTTGCAGACTCTAACTTGATTCTAGATCTTTTCATTTTTAACTCCAGTTTTTTTTTTTAACGTACATGTTGAGTTAGAGTATAGATGTGTTTTATTATTTAACTATACAGAGTTTCCTCTTCAAAAGGAAAAAGGAAAAATTTCCAGGAATATAGAGTAGATTTTTTCACATTTGCCCACTGTGAACAGATAGCATGGTTTATAGTTCTTTTATTCTGCAGTCCCCTACCCAATATTTGGTCCTGAGTTGGTGATCAATAAATACTTGAATACTGTTAGTTGGCTTAAAAGGAAAAGAAGAAATATGTGTTTTCTTGTTTTCTTTTTTACATATACTAATAGAGAAAGAAGAGTATTAGCAAGTGAAATCTTATTTAGATGCCAAACTCCCTAATTGAAATGGAGGCTTTGACCACCCCTCCATAAATCACTTAGATTCAGCCTTTTTGCTTGTGATTAAAACAAAAAAAAATTGGAACTCTATGTTTGCCTAGTCAAAATGTGAACAATTTGTATGGCACAATGTGAATAATAAGCGAAAAATAGGATATTGTCATTTTATTAAGAAGTATGACAATATGTTCATGGGTTCTACTTTTCATTTATCTCACTTAGTCACAAAAGTGAGATGTCAACCCCCTAACAGCATAAGGATGAATGACACAGCACTTGCTATTCCTGCTATGATATGAATGCAAAGGAAAAGCTAATGAAAAGCAGGGGTAAAGAACAGCCTTCTGGTCCTGAATGTGGCATCGGTTTCCCATGTGTGGTAACAAGCATATTAAACTTTTTTTTATTTCTCTCACCATTCTGACAGGAATACTGCATAAAAATATGTCTGCTCCCTTTAATCTTCAATAATATTTTATATTAATATACAAAATATTAAGTCATAGTCTACATAGAACTAGGTTGTACAAGAAAGTATAAAGACTAATGTGTTTTTATAGTAGTGCAAGAATTAATTTTACATATTGTAAATAACCATAGGAATTAAAGAGAATCAGATTATAAAGAAGAAAATTTATGAGATTAAATTATACTTTTTTCTGATTTAATTTAAAGACAGTTTATGAGTACAAAAATGTAATAAGACATGACGTTTTTAAAATTATACATGTAGGTGCAAAGACAAAAAATATTTCAAATGAGTTAAAACCAATCAAGTCCATAAAAATTATGCATTTAATCATACCTGAGTTATCAAGAGTAGAGTTTGGCTTCCTTGTCAGTGTGTATATGCACATTCCAGCCCGATACTCGAGAAGGAGTCAGAGCACTCTTCCAAATAATGGACCTTCAATGAATGATACAACATCCTCCATGATACTTGCCTCTTTCAGTCTAAGCATTCCCACAGCATTGCATAGTCATTTACATGCCATGCTTTCTAGACATGGCCCCTTTGTTTTACTTCATCAGAATTCCCTAGCTTATCAGTGCTATACTTAAAATGATTATTCAGAATTGAATATGGTAATATAAATGTTCTAGCCTGGTCCAAAATGCATGGAAATTATCACCATTCTTGACCTCTATATCACAATATCAGATACTATCACTACCTAATATTCACTCATCATTTGAAATTGCTCAGAACTCTGAGTTTACTAACAGTACCCTTCACATATAACTCACTGCTGAAAGGTAAATCCTGATGTGTCCAAGCCAATTACAATGGTCCCATCCAGTGGTATGCTTATAAATATTTAACAATCATCTCTACAGATTAAAAGATAGATACAAAGACAGAGATAGAAAGATTAAAAATAAACTGGTTCGTAGGACTCTTATTTGTTTGCTGATTGTTTTGGTGTAAAGTCTCCCATTGTGGAGCTATTAACATGTTGCCACTGAATATGGAGTTAGAAATTGTTGCCCACAATTTGTTTTCATGAACTGTTTCAAGCCATGAACAAGCTGTTCCCATCTCTCATGACAGAACTAATTTCATGCAGAAACTGAGTTTTGATTTAAACATGTGTCCAACTCTGCTAATAAACTTTGAAGAGAAATTCTTCTTAACCACCTTACATCCCCACTCACCTTCCCAGAAATATCTTAATTTAAACTGTTTAATGTATATCCATCCTGACCAATATAAAGATAGATAGATGATAGATAGATGGATATGTTTGTATTTACGACATGCATACTCACAACTGTGTGAGCTTCCATAACTGACATCTATTCATATTCAAGTGAGAACTGCTCATATTTTCCTATGAAGATCATTTTTAAATTAATAATATATCTTGAATATTGAAGGTTTTTCTATAACTGACAATCTAATGTTAAAATAATCTTAAATGTTTAAAATTTTGCTTGACTTTGAACGTTGTATTTTTATTGCCCAAAAGGCTTCACTTATCTCTATTTTTTAAAAAAATGAAGTGTGCATATTTGATTTCTCTTTTCTATTGGGTTCCTGATTTTTCTGCTAAGTTATAAGCACTTTTGTTATGCAAGATATATAAGCCTTCCAATATATACAACAAATGCTTTTGGGCATTTGTTTCTATTCATCTATTTTTTTAAAAGAAGAGATTACAATAGTTAAATGCTGCTATTCATTTCTTCTCAGATGTCTAGCCAGTGTGAAAGATCTTCAAATGTGAGGGGCTTTTTTCTTGATTAAAATAATAAAAATAGTCACTTGCACATATCCCCTAAGGATTTTTATAAACACTTATATTTGAAGGTTTGTAAAAATTACGTAAAAAGTAGAAACCATTCTCACACTGTGGTCTCTCCTCAGAAGGATGGAATAGGAAGAAGCTGAGATATGGGATGAGGCTCAAGCTCAAGGTAGGATCTGGATATCTCCTGAGTTTGTACTTGCTTTATTCAATCTGGAGTCATTCTTTTCATCTAACAGGTACCTCATATTGACTGTAACAAATTGTTTGTGATAAAATGTTATTTTCCATTTAAGGGTATAGCACCAAGGGGCAAACAGAATTGTAAAGAGGAGGCTGGAAACTTTGAAAATAAATTTCCCCTTTTTCATAGTTTCTGCATAAAAGCAATCCTGAATTGTAATTTTAGATTGACACTCCCTCATAATAACTGTTTTCTCCACGGGAAGGTGATCTCAAAAACATATTTTTCATGTCTATTTAAAGACGTGATCATTGCTGTCTCTCCCACTTAGTCAGCACACACCATTTATTCTTAGTATTAGAGCTTGGGAGGGAGCCTAAAACCCACTCAACTAACCTCAGGCTGACTTTGTGCTTTTACTCCAAATTAAACCACCACATCTACTGATTGCACAAAGGCATAATCAGCTATGGCTGTTGCGTCTCCAATAACAATGTCATGGTTATAATAAAATTCCTACCTTCCTTTGCCTTCAGCTGTTCCCATTGTTTGCATTTACAGGTTCTTTTTCAGTTGTTCACACAAAGTGCTGTTTTGGCATAATGCCATTTATCAGATTGGCATATTAACTCCTTGAATTCCCTCTCAAATTTTCTCCTCATACATTCACTTAAAAACAAGGAAGAGAAAAGGAATTTCTGTGACTCTCTGGATGTTTTTCTATACCGACTCTTGGCTTGGAGTAAAAGTGTTCTTGATAAAGAATTGGCATAAAAATAAAAAACTATTTACATTTTTTTAAATACCTGTAACTCTTTTGCCTTCCTTTAGTACAGTGTACTTTTACATTTCCTCCTAGCTTCATACAAGCTTGAGTCCTTCTTCTATGGGCGGAGTTAATATGATAACATAATTTACAGTAGAATGCTTATAATACAGGTAAATGCATGTTTTTATTGTCTTTAAGTAAGTGTAATGATAAAATGGTTAAAGAAGTTAGGTTATCCTGAGTCAACTCCCATTTGCGTTTATAATAAACTCTAAATTCTCCATTAAATGTCTTTTTGCTCACCTCAGCTTATCTATGTGCTCTATCTTCATTTTAAATAAAATAGCCTCAAATACGTCTTTTTTGACTGATCCTGTGAGCCAGGGTCTCATTTTTTTGCCCCAGCCATAATGTAGTAGTGCAAACACAGCTCACTGCAGCCTTGATTTCCTGGGCTGAAGAAATCTTCCTGCCTTAGCCTCTCCATTAGCTGGGACCAGAGGCACACACCACCATGCCTGGGTAAATTTTTTTTTTTTTTTCATAGACATGAGGTCTTGCCATTTTGTCCAGGCTGGTGTCAAACCCTTGGCCTAACAATGCTCTTGCCTCAGCCTTTCAAAGTGTTGGGGTTACAAGCATTAGCCACCATGCCCAGCCAATAATTTCTATTTGTTCTGAGTTCTAATATACTCTGAATCAGTACTATTGGCACAGCCAACACAACATAATACTTTTTGAGCACCTACTCTTGTCAGAAACACATCTAGTCACTGGATTGCAGATGTATATACAGCACAGAGCTTCCCCTCACAGTATTTGGTGCTCTTGTATGCTGCTTCTTCCTTCTTCCTTCTTCTTCCTTCTTCCTTCCTTCTTCCTTCTCCCTTCTTCTTCCTTCTTCCTTCTTCTTCCTTCCTTCTTCCTTCTTTCTTTCTTCTTCTTCTCTTTCCTCCTCCTCCTCCTCCTCCTCTTCTTCTTCTTCTTCTTCCTCTTCCTCTTCCTCTTCCTCTTCCTCTTCCTCTTCCTCTTCCTCTTCTTCTTCTTCTTCTTCTTCTTCTTCTTCTTCTTCTTCTTCTTCTTCTTCTTCTTCTTCTTCTTCTTCCTCTTCTTCTTCTTCTTCTTCTTCTTCTTCTTTTCTTCTTTCTTTTGACTTTGTTTGTACAATGTTAAAGCTTAACTTTTTCTGCAGAAATATCTATCTCCTCTGAAGAGCGCCTATGACTTCTCATTCTTCTTACATGTTAAGAAAGGTAACTAAAAAGCACCAAGGAGATTGGGGTCTTAAAGGCAGAGACAGTGTCTATTCTCCTTAATTTTCTAACACATAGCACAGTGTTTAATGTAGAGCTAAACATTCAATAAGTGATAGTAAATAAGAATTAACATAGATTTGCCTGGATACTACAAATGCACACTATCCCAGGCATATAAAAGAACAACAGTTTTCACAAGTAAAGCTTCAGTGAGTGAACAACAGAAAAAAAGTGATCAAGCCAACATATAGATTTGTGGGGATGAGATTGGAGATGTTGTGAAGAGAATGAGCAAAACAAGAGTGAAGTTTGTAGCCAAAGAGATCAAACCAAAAATGAGGAAGATAGTGTATCAAAATAAACTGGCTAATGTATGTTTTGAGTTTTCTCCAAAACTGAAAAAAAATGCTGTTCATGCTCATTAACACAATAATAGATCCTATGAGAATTAAATTCATGGGGATCATAAATGTGAGGCTAATTATCCTGACACTTATTTTTTTCATATATCATTCTTACCCCCAAGTTCGTGCTTACTCGAGACATCAAATTAAATTAAAAATATATTTGAAGAGATCAATTACATTGTAGTATTTAGATTTATAATTTCCTTCAGAGTTGAAGGGTATTTTTGTATAAAGAAGTAAATCTTTGTTTCTCCAGCTCATTACTTTCTCTTTATCATTGCACAATGCAAATGCTAGAGAAATAAAACCTGAGATGGCACGCAAGGTAGAGTGAGAAGTAACTAGAGAAAAGTTCAAAACGGTGGAAAGTGAAGGCTGTTTTCCATCTTGGCCAGGAAAAAATGTTTCACTCTACTTATGGGTTTTTTTTTGGGGGGGGGGGGGGCGGGGGGTTACGGAGTCTCGCTCTGTCGCCCAGGCTGGAGTGCAGTGGCGCGATCTTGGCTCACTGCAAGCTCTGCCTCCCGGATTCATGCCATTCTCCTGCCTCAGCCTCCCGAGTAGCTGGGACTACAGGTGCCCGCCACCATACCCGGCTAATTTCTTTTGTATTTTTAGTAGAGATGGGGTTTCACCGTGTTAGCCAGGATGGTCTCGATCTCCTGACCTCGTGATCCGCCCGCTGCGACCTCCCAAAGTGCTGGGATTACAGGCGTGAGCCACCGCACCCGGCCTCTACTTATGGGTTAATTGTTTTTCTGCCCTACGCTACAGAACACATAGTTTTGGTTTACTTATAAATATATTCACTTAATATGAGAGCCAAATGTATACAAAAATTATAACTATGGTTCAAGTGAATATCTTCCTGAAATTTTCTTTCTGCCTTCAGCTCTGAAAAGTGATTATTATTCGAGTCTCCAGTAGGTCTGCTGACAGCCATGGCATCAATTTCCACGGAGGAAATGGAAGCCTGCAGATACGTGTGCATGTACTAAGCTATCTGGAATAGGGTTTCTCTGAGGAAAATCTTTGCATTATTTTCAAATCTAATGCCAGAGGGAAAAAAAAGAGTGCAAATATTTTGTGCGGTATATAGTATAGGCATAACTAACTAAAAATAACAACCTAAATTTCTCTATATTTTCTTATGTTTAGTAAAGCTAACATCATTTTAGATATTGATAGTTTATCTTAAAGGAGCCCATAATTAAGAGTTCTGAAAAATATTAAGAAAATATTAATTTCTTAAAATGTATGTATATATAAAGAATAAAACTATATATTGTCATGCTAAACACAAATGATTTGAATGGATTCTGATACTTTAATTCCAGATACAAAGACATAAATCAAACATGCCCTACATAAAATGAGTTTCATTTAATTTCTTGAAATTACCTAGCTGATATGTCAGACAAGATATTTAACCACTTTGGCCCTCATGTAAGTCTACCAATAGAAAAAGTATAGCACTTGGGCATATGATCTCAAAGATTTCTTCCAGCAATACAGCTCTGGTGTGTACACCCTTTAAGCTTCATTTACTACCTCTTTGTCAGTGTTCCAACATGTCAATGTGCTATAGTGTAGAAGAGGTCATCCACTATAGTGGTTAAGAAGGCAGGAAGACTCAGCCCTGCCATTTCTAGATCTATTATAGAACTGGACCACTACTTAAAATGTATATATAATTTTCTAATTTGGGAAACGTGGAATAACGCAACACTTAATTCCTTATAAGAATAAGTTAAAGAACACATGCAAATTATTTAGCAGAATGGATGTCATTTATTTGGTGTGTGATATGTGTTGATTATATAGCTACTGTGGAAATTATGGGGTTTCTTTAGAAGGCTGCAGGTCAAAGAAGCGTGTCAGAAGATATTAATGGTTTTGGATCTCAAAATCCCACTATTGATTTATACATGCCTAATTATAAAAAGAATCATTCATCTTATGTCAACTATAGATCAGAAAGGCTTATAAATTTACAGACCAATAGATTTGACTACACACACAAATATAAACATACAAAAAGCACACATTTATACCATACACAACTCCCATGAGAAAGAAATGAAAGAGAAAAAAGTCAAGACCAATAGACTAACGAAGTATGAAAAAAAGATGTAAAATGTCTTTTGGAGAAAGATTGAAAATATTAGTAACAAATAGAAGCAAGCATCTAGTAGAACCATCTCAAAAACTAAATAGTTCCAAGTAAAAGTGTTTACCTTATAAATATATTAAATATTCAAATTAAGACAATACCTATATGCTAATTGTACATTTCAAATTGGGATAAACTTCATAAACTTATACTAACATGTGCTACTTAGCACAGATGTGAGGAAGAAAAATGACTATCCAGGGACTGAAATAGGATGTGTTGCTTATCATAATAAAGCTATGGTAGCTACAGACAAGTTACAAGTAATGCATGAAAGAGTACATCAGAAACATAGCTGGATTTTTTGACTTGGATATTAGTTTAACAACTTCAGAGATAAGTTTTGACAATTTGCATATCAAATTTCACCCTCAACTCTCTAGAAAGAGACCCTCTCTAGAAAGAGAATTGACTTTATTAGATAGATTAGATAGATAGATGATAGATAGATTATAGATAGATAGATAGATAGATGATAGATAGATAGATAGATAGATAGATAGATAGATAGATAGTAAATACTTAGATACATAGACAGAAATATCTCTGAGTATCCCATTGGGTATATCTGGGCAATTTCTCAATAGGCATCAAATATTTGAAAACTTATGCAGCATTTTTAACTTTAAAATTCTACTAAGAATGTATCACATAGTTATTATTGCTTTCATAACATCTACTATTTATTTTAGCAGTTTTATATTTCAGTCACTGGTATTATATTAACTCATCCAAGTTTCACTCACAACAATTTCATGAGGCAACAAATATCTTTATCTACATTTCAGTTAAGGAATTGGAGGTACAGAGATATTAGATCACACAGTACAGGTCATTCAGCTTGCAAGAGGCTGAATCATATTTCGAGTTCATGCAGTCAGTTTCCACAGCCTGCATTTTATCCCCTACATTGTTGGTTGTTATATCCAAGGATAACCTGTTTCAATATTATGTCTTTGAAATCGTCATAGGCAAATAGAATATTGCCCTTGAAGGCAGAGTTATAAAGTACTATTTTATGATATGGGAAGTTATATATGGATGGAAAGTATGTACATTCAAAGAACAAATTTATTAAACATTATGCCATTATGACTCCAATCCTGGAAGAGCAGTGAGGAAACAAACAGATTGAGAATAAATATATCCCAAACAATGATATCACTTCGTTTGTTGGGCTATTGGTAGCTTTTATTTATCATCTCTTTGCTTATATTTTAATTTATATTTTATAATGAACATCTTCCTTATTCTTATAAAGTAAAAATGTGTTTGTTTGTTGTTTGTTTTAATGCTGGACCATTCTGAAAGCCTCTTGAGGATCTGAGGGAATTAGTCTTATCTTAAAATTTCATTTATTTTTGATAAAGCTTTTCTAGTCAATAAGAAGTGGTCTCTTGGTTGTTGCCATAGGTTGACAGGTAAGAAGTAAACCCATTGTTTTAGGTGTGAATCACATGACCAAGATAATTATCATTATTTTTACATCATTCTTGATTTTTAATTCTGTATTGTTTTTAAAATGTGATATGCACCTTTTTAAATAAGTCACTTATATTGCACCTACTATAAATTGCCCAATGTTACTTTATAATATATATGTTTCCTCAGAATTCCAATAATCCAAAATTCAACAATTTCACTGAAACTATTTAAAAACCTGGACACATTCAATGTTTATTTCATCCATATTTCAAACACTCAATATTTAATTCTACTTTGATGGTCTTAGATGTTAATTTCTTTTAATTTTCTCCCAGTAGATCAGTTTTCTGGATGTGTTTTTCATGCCAAACAGTGAATAAAAATTCTTTCATTTAAATATCAAAGACCTTAAATAAACATATTTGTTTCACCTGTAATAACTGTTTAAACCCTATGAAAGGAAAGCTGATATTAGAGAAATTCTAATTATAACTACAAACTCAAACTCTTTATTATGTATTCATTGAAAAGCAAGATTTCTACAAAGCTCCTTAAAGTAAACCAAGTCAATGTTCGATGTAACAGAGAATGAAGTGGATTTTCACAGCATCAGCTATTGTTTCTTTCAAAATCTCATTTGACTCAGATTGCTGACAGAGAAAAAAGTACCAGTGCTCCGATACATATTGAAAAATATGGAGAACTGGTTCAGAAACAGAAGAAGTACATACATGTCCAGTGAAAGCACAGTCAAAAGGCTTTACTGCTTTATATATGACTGAAAACAGGCAGCTGTCTGCTAAAATGAGCAGTTTATCCCACTCTACTGTTGAACTGTCTACAATCCTGTCCATTTTTATATTGTTTGAAGTAAATTCTAGTCATCATTAATTATTTGCTTTTTTCTTTTTCAGGTTGTCCTATGTGAGAAACATGAATTCCAGTGCAGGTGCTAAGGTGCAGATTCTTAAGTGACACAGCCAAAAACTCTGAGTAGGTCTGAGTGGATGTTCAAAGACAACACTTCTAAGAGTGGTTCAGAGAGCACAGGATTTTAAACCACAAAAACCTAAATCCACTTAATAGGAATATGATGTCGATATAGTTTTTTAATCTTTTTAAGTCTCAGATTTAACATTTTTTAAGTGGATGTAAAGACAGTACTTATCTCATCTGGTAGTGATAAAGATTAACTAAAGAATTCATGTTAAGCACCTAACAAGTTTCTGTCACATAGCGTAATTGCTCAAAAAGGTATCATCTTTATCCTTATTATTTTATCTTTATTCATGAGTGAAGCACTTCTATATAGTAAAATATTTTTCAATCATTTAAAAAAAGTTTTGAGTATATTGTGACTTGAATTATTTTAAGTTGAAGATTAAGTTCTGATCTGGTAATGATGAATAAAGATCAGACTTTATGTTATTTTTCTCTATGTAATTTCCATTTAACTTTGAAATTCTAGTTTCTAAACCTGCAATAAATTTTAGTTTTGAAACATAATAAAGTTTTATACAAGGACAGCACTGCTCTGAATCTCTTGTATTTTAATGTGCATTTTAATTTAGTAGGATAAACAAATAAATAAATCTAGGAAAACATGATTGTATGAAAGACAATCCTGAGGAAAATAAAAATGTATCAAGCAAATACCAATACAAGAGTTATCAGAAAGACAATAAAAACATGCATTTAAAACACCAAGCACATAAAACAGCACTGCACTGAAGATAGTGGATATTATAAACTTTATTATAAATCAAAGACTAACTTTATAACTTTGTCTAGTAAAATTATATCTTAAATGCTAGAAGTATGAAGTCTGTAAAATTAAGTCAGAGTCCCAGCAGATCAGAATGGCAAAAAGAAGATTCATCATCTTGAAGCATAACTAGTTATGATTTCTCATTATACAAATGTGCCTTGAATTTCCCCATTACCAGAGGGTTATTACACCCAATAACTATTGACCTCTAGGTCACAAATTAAAATCAACCAGATCTACAACTCCATTTATATTATAATGCACCTCTCATTTCCTGGAAGAATCTCATCATGGAGATCATAAATGCAAATTGGCCACCATACACATTAGAAGTACTTGAATTTCTTTTAAATTAAAAGTAGCATCCAATATATTTAATCAGCATAATCTAAGGTTGTTTATAACACCTTTAAAAGAATTCAGTTTGAGCATCTACTTAGCTACTCTTAAAAGAATATAAGGCTTTTTAATTAAATTAATAAGAAAGATGACTTTTCGAGTGAAAGTGGATAGAGAAAACAAGAATATAATAAATACAATTTGCTTTTATTCTCTTTCCATAGAGTCTTGCATTGCCTAATGACAGGGATACATTCTGAGAAACGTATCATTAGGTGGTTTCATCCTTGTATAAACATTATCGAGTGTACTTACAGGAACCTAGATGGTATAGACTTACATATCTAGGCTATATGGTATAGCTTATTTCCCCTAGGCTTACACATGTACAGTATGCTACTGTATGAAATACTATAAGCCAACAGTCCCCAACCTTTTTGTCACCAGGAACCAGTTTTGTGAAAGACAATTTTTTCTCAGACCAGAGTTTCAGGAGATGGTTTTGGAATGAGTCAAGCAGATTACATTTATTGTGCACTTTATTTTTATTATTATTACATTATAATATATAATGAAATAATTATACAACTCACCATATTGTAGAATCAGTGGGAGCACTGAGCTTCTTTTCCTGCAACTTGACTGTCCCATCTGGGGTTGATGATGGGAGACAGTGACAGATCATCAGGCATTAGATTCTCATAAGTAGTACACAACCCAGATCCCTGGCATGCGCAGTTCACAGTAAGGTTCACATTTCTATGAGAATCTAATGCCACCACTGATCAGACAGGAGGTGGAGCTCAGGTGTTAATGTGAGCAATTTGGAGTGGCTGTAAATACAGCCTTCCACTCACCTCCTGCTGTGTGGCCTAGTTCCTAATAGGCCATGGACCAGTACTGGTCTGTGACCCAGGGTTTGGAGACCCCTGCTGTAAGCAATTGAAATACAACGGTAAGTATTCAAGTATCTAAACATATCTAAACATAGGAAAGGTATAGTAAAAATACACTATGAACGATTTAAAAAAATTTACACCTGTATAGGGCTGCTCCATTATAACTGTATGGGACCACCGTCACATATGTAGTTCATTACTGACCAAAAAGTCATTATGTGGTACATGATGGTATATATACTTTCTATAAAACTTTCTCTTTCTATCAGGCTCACATGCAGAGCTGGCTAAGTAAAGTTTCAATCATTTTTCTTTTAATTTAAATATCAAGATAAGATAAACAAAAATCCCAAGCAAATTTTAATAAGTACATTTTGAGAGAACTGGATATTTATTGTTTAATATGTAGCATATTACTAATTGCACTAAAATTTACTTGTAATTTTAGCATAGCGTCACTTTGCTTACATGAAGCAAAGTACATAAAATAGTTTAAGGATCAAAGAAAAAAACAGCAAAAGCTAAAATTATTATATAATATTGTATATTACTTGTTCTTAAAATTTTAAATGACTCATTTTATTTACTTTTTTAAATTTGTGAATAAAAATTATATGTATTTATTATGTACAACATAATGTTGTGAAAGATGCATATATATTGGACTGGATAAATTGAGTTAATTAGCATGCATTTTCTCACATACTTACAATTTTTTGTGGTGAGGACACTATTTACTCTCTTAGCAATTTTCAAGAATACAACACAGTTATTAAATAAAGTCACCATGTTGTACAATAGATCTGATGGACTTACTTATTTTATATAACTGAATTTTTCATCCTTTGACCAACATCTCCCTATCCAATTCCATCCCCAGACCCTGATAACCATCATTGTAATCTCTACTTCTATGAATTCAACTTTTTAAATATTCTACATATAAGTGAGATTACGTGACATTTTTCTTTCTGTGTCTGGCTTACTTAACCGAATATACCCCAGGTTCATCCATTTTGTCATAATGACAGGATTTCCTTCTTTTTGAAAGATGAACAGTATTTCATTGTGTGTGTGTGTATATGTGTGCATATTTATATATATATATATCACATTTTCTTTATGCATTCATTCTTCCATGGACACATAGGTTGATTTAATACCTGACTATTGTGAATAATGCTGCAATTAACATGGGAGTGCAGAGATCTCCTTGACATATTGATTTCACTTCCTTGGGACATATACCAAGTAGTAGGATTGCTAGATAATATGAAAGCTCTATTTATAATTTTTTGAGGAACCTCCATGCTGTTTTCAATACTAGATATACTAATTACATTCCCATCAATGGCATATGAATGTTCTCCTTTCTTTGTGTATTTGCCAACAATTATTATCTTCATATTTTTGATAACAGCCCACTTAACAGGTGATATCTCCTTGTGGTTTCAATTCACATTTCTCTATTGGTGATTGAGGGCTTTTCCATATACATGTCTGCTATTTGTATATCTTCTCTTGAGAAATGACTATCCAAGTATTTTATCCATTTTTAAAATCAGGTTATTTATATTGTTGCTATTCGGTTGAGTTCTTTCTACATTTTAGATATTAACTCCTTATCAATTGGATGATTTGCAAATATTATTTTTTCCCACTCTGTAGGTGTCTCTTCATTCCGATTACTTATTTTGCTGTAAAGAAGCTTTTCAGTTTTATATAATCCAATTCGTTTACTTTTGCTTTTGTTGCCTGGACTTTTTGGGTCCTATCCAAAAACATTATTGTCCATTCCAATATCATAGAGATTTCTCTTTATATTTTCTTATATTACTCTCATGATTTTAGGCCTTAAGTTTAAAGTCTTTAATACATTTTGAGGTTTGTCTTTTTTTAGCTTTAAGTTCTTGGGTATATGTGAAGTTTGTTACACAGGGAAAGTTGTTTCAGAGAGGTTTGATTTACAGATTATTTCATCATCCAGGTATTAAGCCTAGTGGCCATTAGCTATTGTTACTGATCCTCTCCCTCCTCCCACACTGCACCATCAGGTAGCCCCTAGTGTTTGTTGTTTCCGTTTGCATATCCATGTGTTCTCATCATTTAGCTCCCACTGATAATTGAGAACATGTGATTTGGTTTTCTGTTCCTGCATTAGTTTGCTAAGGATAATGGCCTCCAGCTGCATCCATATTCTGACAAAGGACATAATCTTATTCTTTTTTTATGGCTGCAAAGTTTTTTGTGTTGTACATGTACCACATTTCCTTTATCCAGTCTACCATTGATGGGCATTTAGGTTGGTTCCATGCCCTTTCTATTGTGAATAGTGCTGCAATGGACATTTGAGTGCATCTGTCTTTATGATACAGTGATTTATATTCTTTTGGATATATCCAGTAATGGAGTTGCTGGGTTGAATGGTAGTTCTGCTTTTAGCTCTTTGAGGAATCACC